>NW_024081313.1:268704-284322 GCF_003009895.1 Hyaena hyaena | reverse complement strand
TGAGGGTGTTATGCTGAGCGAAATAAGTCAGGCAGAGAAGGACAAATATCATATGTTTGCACGTATAGGAGGATTAGGAGGAACTTGACGGAGGAACAAGGGGGAGAAGAAGGGCGGAAATGGTGGGGGAAAGGGAGAGACGCAAACCATGAGAGACTCTTGAATGCTGACAAAACCTGAGGACTGATGGATGTGGGGGGGAGGGGGGATGGGCATGGAGGAGAGCACTTTGGGGATGAGCACTGAGTGTTATGTGGAAACTAATTTGACAATAAACTATTTGTAAAAAGAAAAAAAATTTATTATGTTTGGTGTAGTTATTTCAAAAGGATTTTTCTGGATTCTTCTTTTGAAATTTTACATTTGTCTTCAAGATTAATGGTGATTGCTTATCTGCTTTACTTTGTTTATTCACCCTCTCCCAAAATCTCCTATCTGGAAAGAGCTAAAAAACTGTAGTGTCAGTCAGCCCATGGAGATCCCCAATGCCCACCTATGGACATTAAGTCTCCTACACTAGAACTGTGTCTTTATAGTCCATTTGATTCAGCTAATGCATAAATGGAATTTGGAAGTTTCTGGTAGGGGTTACAGAGGAGGCTAGCCATCAGAAACCAAGAGTCTTATGGAGAATAAAGAAAGATAGATAGGTTCATGCATACTTCTGTCTTAAGACATATTATGGGAAGCTCTATTGGAGAGGTACAAAGTACTCTGAGAGTTTGCCAATGACAGTAATTACAGGACACTATGGAATTCCCATGGAAAAATTGGAATTTGGGTTATTTTTCAAAACTGAACCAGAGGACAAGTTGAAAGGGCTGGGAGGTCACTCCAAGAGGAAAGGTCCTTATTGTAAAGAAACACTTCACACAAAGAAGATGAAATGAGTTGAACAGTATCCCCTCAAAAAGATATGTCCAAGTTCTAACCTCTGGTACTGTGAATGTGACCTTCAGAAATGGGGTCTTTACATAGATGATTAAGGATTTAGAGATAATATCATCCTGCATTTATGATAGGCCCTAAATCCAATATCAAGTATCTGTATAAGAAACAAAAGGAGATGTCCCGCAGAAATGAAGGGGAAAAGGCCACGTAGTGACAGAAGCAGGGTTTGGAGTTAGGCTGTCACAAGCCAAGGAATACCAGGAGCTGGCAGCAAGGAAGGGATTCTTCAACAGAGCCTTTAGAGGATGCACAGGTCTGCCAACAGCTTGATTTTGGACTTGTGGCTTCCAGAACTTAGAGAAAATAAATTTCTGTTTTGTTTTTGTCATGTAGTTTGTAGTGATTTGTTATGGAGGACCTGGGGAAGCAATACAAGAGCTGTTTTCAGGAATGGAATATGAGGGGTCCACCAGGCTCTCTCTTGAGTGATGTTTATTGGAGACGGAGAGACTTAGGGGAGAACGGAAAGAGAATAATAAGAGGATAAGACTTCACAGAAAGGTACAAATGATGTGACAAGTTCTTTGAATAGGAATAGAGAAACACAAATACATTTGAGACTATAGTAGGAGTATCAAGACTGGATAATTCAGGTTGTGTGTGAGACAGACATGCAGAGAAAGAGACTAGAGACAGGAAACTTGTCAAAGTTCAAGCAGAAGTAGGATGTGATGAAATGAAAGCAATGGCAACAGAGTTGAGATTTAGCAGACACTGGGCTAAGGATTTTGTGATTAGCTGGATGGGTTAGGGATCAGGAGAGAGAAGTCCAAGTAACTTTTGGGGAAGTTCCAGTTTTATGGGTTTAAACAAAGGAAGAGAAGCCAGTAAACGAAACCAGAATTTCATCAGAGCAGAAGAGAGCTAACGGAGTACCAAAGAAGGCTAGAGATCAAAATAGGAGACACTATCTAGCGTTATGGACAGGTCAACTGGCTTAATAGAATTTGTTGATTGGCAATTGGTGATTTTTGATAGTCTGTCAGCTATGGAATAGCAGGAAGGAAATATAAATTATAACAGGGTAAGAAAAGAAATAGATATATCAAGTACAACGTACTCCCTTAAGATTATTTTGATAAAAGAGAGTAATGTGTAAAATGTAACTTGAAGTGAAGCAATGTAAAGAAAAGGTCCTTTAGACCTTGATCAGGCTTCAGCATGTTAACATACTATCTCCAGAGAGCCTCTGCTAACCTGCAAATGATACGGGAAACACTAATCCATATTATAAATACGTTTTGCCGGATGAGTTAATTGTCACTCAGAAAGAGCTATCATTCAAGAAGGATGCCTGAGGGACTGAAATATAGCATGAATCTGTGTTTACTAGGAAAGAACTCAAGGCAAGACCAGCTTATGTTTTATTGGAGTGTACAGCTGGTGGTCCTAGAGAGCCAGGGTGTTGGGAAGGAGGTAGCATGAAACCAAGAGCAATCTAGAGGTAGGAAGTGGGGATGGGATAGGAAAACCAAAGGCACCAAATGACAATTTTGCCTACTTTGCCATTCTGTCTAGGGACAGCCTTTGTCTTCTGGGTCCTCCAGTCACTCAGTGATTTGTTCTGGTAATTATCTAGCAAGTATCCTCCAAAGAGAACTCAAGAAATGGGTAATAATCTGAAAGTACACATTGCCTCTGATTTCTAGGCCTTTTCATATACTCAAGAGTATTTTTTAAAAGTGTTCAAGAAAGTGCAAATGGTTGCTGCCAATATGAGAAGGTTTTGTGCAAAGATCCTCACAGAGGTCATCCAGCCCTGCTCTCTGCAGCAGAGGAAGTCATTATCCAATATGTAAACCATAGATCAGACCCTCCGCTCCTCATTTCCTCCTGTTTGTTCACTACCTTAAATATTAGAGTCCATAATGCATAATTTTTCTGATAGCAGAAAATACCCAGAAATGTAATGACACTTGTAAAGAGATACAAGCAAGGTTAGAAAACTGATGTATCTACAGGCCATCTGAGAGATCCTTCAGTCTCTCCTCCTCCTATCCCAGGGACTCTGTCTATCAAAGACTCTTTAAGGGACCTCTCTGCCCTCAAAGACTGGTAAGAGTTTATTACTAAATGTTTTATTCAGAATTCTCCAGCCATATTTAGTAGTTGAGGATTATACAGAAGAAGGATGTATGGAAAGATGGGCTTCTGTTTTTCAGACAATTAGACCATTGATAATAATGATTCAGTTGATTATTGTAACATTTGAATGGGGAGCATAATCTGAATGACTACCTATGAACTCAGTGTTTCATAAAATGCAGGAGCTGCCTCCTTCAACCTCTGGGAGCCTCTGTGAGGAAGATGTTAGGATTGGCAGCAAAGATCCTGTGACAATGAAGTTGAGACCCAAATAAAGAATGGAGACAAACATTTACATCAACGCAAAAGTCAGAAATCTCCATTCACTCAATAAATATTTATTGACTTGCCACTATGAGCCAAACACTGAGCTAGAAAGGTAAGGAATTCATTATGGGTTAGGAAGGAGCCCAAAGATTTAGCCCTTATTATAGTATGAGGTATTTTAATGTGATATTGCACAGTGTTCCTCAAATGTGGAAATAATTTTTCTCAAGTTTCAGAAGTAGTGAAGCACAAGGGCAATGGCAGAAGCAATGGAACAGATGGTGGCTCTTGCCCACATAATGGCTGCAGAGAAAGAAGATGCCAGCATCCCTTAGAAATATGGTGCCTCCATTGGAAATGCAAGTAGATTAACTTTAGTCCTTTTCAGGTGAGGACTCTGGTTGTTGCATTGCACACATCTTCTGATGGTGGCTCTTGTTTTTCCTTTCCAGTGTCTCTTCTCCTTTCTCCTGCTAAAAAACATGCTATTTTTTCTAGAAAACCATTCCATGTGATTCAGTCAAGGCTAACCCTGCCTTAAGTCTGACCTCCCTGTTTCCTATGACCACACTAAGCAGAGTCTTAGGTCAGAGTTCTCTTTCTGCTGGGCTAGAGAAAGAGGCTGGCCAAGAAGTAGAGAGAAATGTTGAGCCATAAAAACATTGTTGGAACACTTTGATCCTGAAGCCAGGATCTACCCCTGGACTTTTCATTACTTGAGACTTGGATGCTTTGAATTAAGTTTTCTTTACCTGTCACTGCACAGATCCCATTTAATATGAAAGAAAACACCCTCCAAGTGCCCTCGTTTTTTTTTTAAGTTTATTTATTTATTTTGAGAGAGAAGGAGAGAGAGGGGTGGGCAGGGAGAATGAACAGGGTAGGGTCAGAGAGAGAGGAAGGGAGAGAGAATTCCAAGCAGGCTCCATACTGTCAGCACAGAGCCCAACACAGGGCTCGAACTCATGACCTGTGAGATCATGACCTGAGCCAAAATCAAGATTCAGATGCTTAACTGACTAAGCCACCCAGGTGCCCCTCCAAATGCACTCCTAAACCACACTTGATGAAAAATACTTAAGAAGTGGGAGGGAGCTGAAGTCATGATGTCATATTTCCAAGGCAGCAATATGGTCAGCCTTCAAAAGTTCTATTTGATGCACAGCCTCAAACTGCTCCCTTACTGCTCAATGTCAAACTCCTCTATTTATTTTTATGATTTTAATTACATTTATTAGCATTTCTTCTAATTACAAAATTTATATATTCTATCATAGAAAGAGTTGAAAAATAGAAAACCATAAATTCCCAACACCCAAAGGGGAAAAGCATTAAACACCTTAACATGTTTCAAGTCTTTTTAATGCAATATACCTTTTTAAATCTTTCTCCCCACTTCTGACTTATATACAACATGAATATTTTCCCAGACCCATCAATATTTTTATGCAGCATAACTTTAAAGAAGCACAATATTCTATCAAACAGATGTTCCATAATTTATTCAACCAGAACTGTATTGCCAAACTTTTAGGTAGTTTCTAATATTGTTTTGGGATACAAAACATTCTAAATGTTAATTTCAAGGTTCCTGATAAATGACAAATTTTAAAAAGATATCCAAAAAACTTTTCTCTTGGCCCCCTTTGCACCAATGGGAAAGAAATTTCACTACTAAGCTACATTCCTAACATAGCAGTTTGGGGATATGCATTAGCCTCCTATTGTTATGGTAATAACATACTCCCACAAACTTCACCCATTTCTTGTCTCACTGTTCTCAATGGGCTTGCCTGGGTACTCTGTTTAGAGTTTGAGAAAGTGAGGGGCGCCTGGGTGGCTTAGTCGGTTAAGCGTCCGACTTTCACTTAGGTCATGATCTCGCAGTTCGTGGGTTTGGGCCCCGCGTCGGGCTCTGTGCTGACTGCCAGCTCGGAGCCTGGAGCCTGTTTCAGTCTGTGACTTCCTCTCTCTCTGACCCTCCCCTGCTCACGCTGTCTCTCTCTCTCCTAGAAATAAATAAAACATTAAAAAAAAATTTTAGAGTTTGAGAAAGTGAAAATCCAGGTATCAGTGGGCCTAGGCTCTTCTCTGGAAGCTCCAGGTTTCTCCCAGGCTCCATAGGTTGTGAGCAGATTTCATTTCCTTCTCAGTTTCCACATGACTCCCTCCATCTTCAATCCAATGTCTCTGACTTTTCTTTGTGTATGTGTCTCTGACTCCAGCCATGAAAATTCTCTACTTCTAAGGGCTTATGTGATTAAGTTGGGTCCACGCAATAATCTAGAATCGCCTCCCTATTTTAAGGTCCATTTCCTTAATACATCTGAAAAGTCCCATTAGGCATGTAACTTAACATATTCTCAGGTTCCAGGGATTAAAGCTTGGGTACTTTGGGGGGTGGCCATCTGGCCTACCACATGGTAGGACCACAAAACTGCACTAACTCTGCTATTTATCATCTGATTAGCCATCTTCCCTCCTGTGGGAATGTTTGGGGCAACGAGTTGAGTCTTTTCAAGCATGGTATAGTGGATTGTTCTCCTTACACCCACTCTACCCAACCCAGCAAGTTCCCAGTGGGACAAAAGGAATGTCTTGTGAAACTTTCTAACATCTCATAGCTGGAAACTGTGGCTCCATTCCCTCAGGAGCAGGCTTCCCTTCAGATTATACACAGTGCTGTACAATTGTAATAAACTACATCATGTCATGTGCTCAGGCTGTTGCCAGTCAAGAAAGAATGTAAAAATTTGAGTGTCTTCACATATAAATATAGGCCTATGAATTATAACTCTGCCCCAAACAAAGGTATAGGTGTCTACATACATATGAATGTTATTGTGAACTACTAAGTCGTTTTCCCTCTTGAATCTAACTCATTTATCCCTTATTAGTTTTCTGGAAAGGTTTTCTTCTCTGTGGCTAATTTCTAAGGAAATAGTATAAGTTTTCAGCAAAAGCAGTTTCCATGGTTACACTGAAGTCTTCCTAAAAATAGCACATGATGTAATCAGCTAAACTTTCGCTACTAAAGTAACTAGACAAAATGGATCTGCATTTCTGTAGGAAGTTTGTTCTGTCGTTCAAGCTGTGTCTATGACACATGAAGAGAACAGTCTGAATTATTTTTAATGCCCGAGATTCCAGCTCCTCAAACACTTTGTGGGCAGCTTCCAAGCTGTTCAGGCTATGGAATTATTTCTAACACTATGTGAAGGAGAGAAGCAGAGAGACGGTAAAAAGGGTGGGAAGAGAGAAGGGAACTGAAGGAGATAAGCATATGCCTGTTTCATTTCTCTCCATGAGATAACATCTCCTTTTTCTCAAACAGTCCCTTTAAACCCACTACCATGTTGTATAATATAAGGATAAAGTGTTACTCTCATTTGATTCGTCTACACCCTCTAAATTCTATAGCTAGCTACCTACTTGATCTTGCTCACTTTGTTTTGTGGGCTTTCTCTTTAGTGATTGATTCAAGGTTTGGTATCAGAAGGAACTATAAGAGGGGAACCCATTCATTTTATTATTTCTCCTTCATTATTTCTGCTCTCTCTCTTTTACACAATGCTGCAAGAGTGCAGACACCTGAGATTAAAACATCTTCCCTCTTGCGTCTGGTGTTCTTTGTCCTCATTATGTTTGAACTGTCACTCTGCACAGCTGGGTCTCCGTTTCCAATATCCTTTTCCCTACACTTCATATAATTAGAAAAGAGGATCAAGAATGGCAATCCCACCTGCTTCCAAAGCCATTTCTCCCCCACAAATCTTTGAAGCCGGAAGTCAAAGAGGTTGACTGCATCTTACCCATCTCAAGTGCCACACAGTATCATCTTTTGCCTGAATACAAGGCCAACTCTGGCTTGCAAGATGGCTGTTTGCTATTTCTGCCACAATGTGTTTCTCAGGTGCCATTTCCCTTTTCTTCTTTCTACAGTTGTTCAAGGGAGCACTCTGAAAACAAAATTAAATTTCAAAACCAAGTTCTTTCCACTTGGTCTCCATCTAGAGAAGTCCTAGTAATATTCCTGGTTTCCTTTTAGAGCCAAAATCACAATGCCTGTTTGTGATCTTGTCAATCTGGGGATTCAGCAGGTCCCTCTCAAAAGAATGTGAGCATCATTTTGTTTGTTCGTTTGTTTGTTTGTTTACATTTAAATCTACCAAACAGTTTTTTTCAGTAAGTTAGCAGTGTTCTTCTTTTATTTTTTTATTTTTATTTTTTTAATAATATTTTGGTTAGTTAAGCCAGACTTATCAAAAAGAAAAGAGAGAGCACCCAAATAGACAAAATTATGAATGAAAATGGACTTATTACAACCAACCCCTCAGTAAATACAAGCAATTATCAGAGAATACTATGAAAAATTATATGCCAACAAATTGGACAACTTAGAAGAAATGGACAAATTCCTAAACACACACTCACTACCAAAATTCACACGGGAAGAAATAGAAAACCTGAACAGACCCATAACGAGTGAAGAAATCGAATCAGTGATCAAAAATCTCCCAACAAATAAGAGCCCTGGACCTGATGGTTTCCCTGGGGAATTCTACCAGACATTTAAAACAGAATTAATCCCAATTCTTCTCAAGCTATTCCAAAAAATAGAAGTCGAAGGAAAACTCCCGGACTCATTTTATGAAGCCAGCATCACTCTGATTCCCAAGCCAGACAGAGATCCAACAAAAAAAGAGAACTATAGGCCAATATCCTTGATGAATACGGATGCAAAAATTCTCAACAAGATCCTTGCAAATCGAATCCAGCAGCATATCAAAAGAATCATCCACCAAGATCAAGTGGGATTCATTCCTGGGTTACAGGGCTGGTTCAACATTCGCAAATCAATCAATGTGATCCATCATATCAATAAAAGAAAAGATAAAAACCATATGATCCTGTCAATAGATGCAGAAAAAGCATTTGACAAAATACAGCATCCCTTCTTAATAAAGACTCTCGAGAAAGTTGGGATAGAAGGAACCTACTTAAACATCATCAAAGCCATCTATGAGAAGCCTTCAGCTAACATCATCCTCAACGGGGAAAAACTGAGAGCTTTCCCCCTGAGATCAGGAACACGACAGGGATGTCCACTCTCACCACTGTTGTTTAACATAGTGCTGGAAGTCCTAGCATCAGCCATCAGACAACAAAAGGAAATCAAAGGCATCAGAATTGGCAAAGAGGAAGTCAAACTTTCACTCTTCGCAGATGACATGATACTCTACATAGAAAACCCGACAGACTCCACCAGAAGCCTACTAGAACTGATCCAAGAATTCAGCCAAGTTGCAGGGTACAAAATCAACGTACAGAAATCGGTTGCATTTTTATACACCAATAATGAAGCAACAGAAAGAGAAATCAAGAAACTGATCCCATTCACAATTGCACAAAAAACCATAAAATACCTCGGAATAAACCTAACCAAGGATACAAGAGATCTGTATGATGAAAACTATAGAAAACTTATGAAGGAAATTGAAGAAGACACAAAGAAATGGAAAAACATTCCATGCTCATGGATAGGAAGAATAAATATAGTTAAGATGTCATTACTACCTAAAGCACTCTACACATTCAATGCAATTCCAATCAAAATTGCACCAGCATACTTCTCAAAACTAGAACAAACTATCCAAAAATTTGTATGGAACCACAAAAGACCCCGAATAGCCAAAGTAATACTGAAAAATAAAACCAAAACGGGAGGTATCACCATCCCAGACTTCAGCCTCTACTACAAAGCTGTCATCCTCAAGACAGTATGGTATTGGCACAAAAACAGACACATAGACCAATGGAACAGAATTGAGAACTCAGAAGTGGACCCAAAAGTATACAGCCAACTGATCTTTGACAAAGCAGGAAAGAATATCCAATGGAAAAAAGACAGCCTTTTTAACAGATGGTGTTGGGAGAACTGGACAGCAACATGCAGAAGAATGAAACTAGATCATTTTCTCACACCATGCACAAAAATCAACTCAAAATGGATAAAGGACCTGAACGTGAGACAGGAAACTATCAACACCCTAGAGGAGAAAGCAGGAAACAACCTCCTTGACCTCCACCGCAGCAACTTCTTACTTGACACATCCCCAAAAGCAAGGGAATCAAGAGCAAAAATAAACTGTTGGGACCTCATCAAGATTAAAAGCTTCTGCACAGCCAAGGAAACAACCCAGAAAATTAATAGGCAACCAACGGAATGGGAAAAGATAGTTGCAAATGACATATCAGATAAAGGGTTAATATCCAGAATCTATAAGGAACTCACCAAACTCCACGCCCGAAAAACAAACAACCCAGTGAAGAAATGGGCAGAAGACATGAACAGACACTTCTCCAAAGAGGACATCCAGATGGCCAACAGACACATGAAACGATGCTCAGCATCCCTCCTCATCAGGGAAATACAAATCAAAACCACACTGAGATACCACCTCACGCCAGTCAGAGTGGCTAAAATGAGCAAATCAGAGAACTCTAGATGCTGGCGAGGATGTGGAGAAACGGGCACCCTCCTGCACTGTTGGTGGGAATGTAAACTGGTACAGCCCCTCTGGAAAACAGTGTGGAGGTTCCTCAGGAAACTAACAATAGAACTCCCTTATGACCCAGCAATAGCACTGCTAGGAATTTACCCAAGGGATACAGAAATGCTGAGGCATAGGAGCACATGGACCCCAATGTTCATAGCAGCACTCTCCACAATAGCTAAAACATGGAAAGAGCCTAAGTGTCCATCAACAGATGAATGGATCAAGAAGATGTGGTTTATCTATACCATGGAATACTCCATGGCAATGAGAAACAATGAAATCTGGCCATGTGTAGCAACATGGATGGACCTTGAGGGTGTTATGCTGAGCGAAATAAGTCAGGCAGAGAAGGACAAATATCATATGTTTGCATGTATAGGAGGATTAGGAGGAACTTGACGGAGGAACAAGGGGGAGAAGAAGGGCGGAAATGGTGGGGGAAAGGGAGAGACGCAAACCATGAGAGACTCTTGAATGCTGACAAAACCTGAGGACTGATGGATGTGGGGGGGAGGGGGGATGGGCATAGAGGAGGACACTTATGGGGATGAGCACTGAGTGTTATGTGGAAACCAATTTGACAATAAACTATTTGTGAAAAAAAAAATAATAATATTTTGGTTAGTTAACATGTAGTGCAATATTGGCATTAGAAATAGAATTCAGTGATTCATCACTTACATACAACACCCAGTGTTAATGAAAATAAGTGCCCTCCATAGTACCTGTCATTCCTCTAGCCCGTCTCCCACCCATCTCCCTCCATCAACCCTCAGTTTGTTCTCTATCGTCAAGAGTCTCTTGTGATTTGTTTCCCTCTCTTCTCTCCTCCCTTTCCCCTGTGTTCATCTGTTTTGTTTCTCAAATTCCACATATGAGTGAAATCATATGGCATGTGTCTTTCTCTGATTTATTTCACTTAGCATAATACATAAATATGTATAATACATACATACATATATATATATAAAGAAGATGTGGTAGCTCTCTCTCTCTCTCTCTCTCTCTCTATATATATATATATATATATATATTATATATATATTCTTTATTCATTTTCAGTCGATAAATGTTTGGGCTTTCTCCATAGCATGGCTATTGTTGATAATACTGCTATAAATAGTGGGGTACATGTATCCCTTGAAATCTTTTGTATTTTTTATCCTTTGGGTAATTACCTAATAGTGCAATTGCTGGGTCATAGGGAGTTCTATTTTTAACTTTCTGAGGAACCTCTAAACTAACCTCCATAGTGGCTGCACCAGTTTGCATTCCCACCAGCAGTGCAAGAGTGTTCCCCTTCCTCCACATCCTTGCAAACATCTGTTGTTTCCTGAGTTGTTAATTTTAGCCATTCTGACAGGTTTATGGTATCTCATTGTGGCTTTGGTTTGTATTTCCCTGATGATGAGTGATGTTGAGCATCTGTTTGTATGTCTGTTAGCCATCTAGATGTCTTCTTTGGAAAAGTGTCTATCCACGTCTTCTGCCCATTTCTTCACTGGTTGTTTGTTTTTTGGGTGTTGAGTTTGATAAGCTCTTTATAGATTTTGGATACTAACTCTTTACAGATATGTCATTTGCAAATATCTTCTCCCATTCTGTAGACTGCCTTTTAGTTTTGCTGATTATTGCCATCATTTTATTTAGAGTCCATAGCACTGGAGAGAGAAGACTGGAAATTGTCTTTAAAAGGCCATGACCATTGCATATGTTAGCAATTTCTTAAATGTATTTTTATATTACGGACAATGTTAACAACTGTAGGGCCAGAACAATTTAAAAGCCTATAAATTATGTAGACTGAACTTACTTGACATGTTCCTTTAAAAACATTGTCTTCTTAAGTAACTGACTTTACAAGGGTACTTACAGCTAGTGTTTTTAAATAGCTTTTTATGGCACACATTTAAGATTCATTGGTTTCTCATTATCTTCTATGGAACACTAACTCCTGAATATAGCCTCAGAGATGGTACCAGACCTGGACCAGGAGTAGAGAGTAGGGTCGCAAGAAGGGTGAGGTCAAGATATTTATTTCCCTGGTTCCTTGACTATAGGGTATTCATAGGCTGAAACCAATCCTTGATCTTTCCCTTGATCTCTTCAAACTTGGGAGTCTTGACAGAGTCACTGCTAGTATCCAGGAGTTACTACACTATTTTTTTTTTAATCCCACACCCAACCATACTTTGTTTTAAAAAAAAAAAAATGCTCAAGGGGATCCTGGGTGGCTCAGTCAGTTAAGTGTCCAACCTCAGCTCAGGTCATGAGCTCACTCATGGTTCGTAGGTTCAAGCCCCTCATTGTGCTCTGTGCTAACAGCTTGAAACCTGGAGCCTCCTTCAGATTCTGTGTGTCCCTCTCTCTATGCCTCCTCCCCACAATTTTAATGCTCAAATTGATCCAATTTGCTAATCTGTGTCATCTATTTCTTGTTGATACTCAAGAGTAATTCCAGAATCTTTTTTTTAAATGTTTTATTTATTTCTAGGGGGGAGAGAGAGAGAGAGAGAGAGAGAGAGAGAGAGAGAGAGAGAGAGAGAGAGAGAGCGTGAGCAGGGGAGGGTCAGAGAGAGAGGGAGTCACAGACCCTGGAACAGGCTCCAGGCTCTGAGCTGGCAGTCAGCACAGAGCCCGACGCGGGGCTCAAACCCACAAACCGCGAGATCATGACCCAAGCAAAAGTCGGATGCTTAACCAACTAAGCCACCCAGGCGCCCCGAGTAATTCCAGAATCTTTAGCAAATGAACCCTTGTCTTAGTCCATAATAAAGTATCATGGGCCACGTGGCTTAAAAAGAGCAAACATTTATTTCTTATAGTCCTGGTGGCTGGAAAGTCCAAGATCAAGGCACAGACAGTCTGTGACTGATCAAGATTAAGGCACAGGCAGTCATAGACAGACGTCCTTTTGCAATGTGCTTACCTGGCAAAAAGGGTGAGGGATTTCTCCAGGATCTCTCTTTTTTTCCTAGCTCTAATGACAAATGAAATTATAATATATTTAAAGTGTATAACATGATGACTTTGATATATGTATATATTATGAAAGGAGTCCTGCCATTGAGTTAGTGAACACATCTATTTCTTACTTATTTATCACCCTCCCCCCCTTTTTTGGTGAGGTTATTTCAGTTTTACTCTCTTAGCAAATTGCAATTACACAATACAGTTTTATCAACTACAGTCATCATGTTATACCTTAGAACCTCAGACTTCATCAATTTATATAACTGAAAATTTATATCCTTTTATCAACCCTATTTCCCCCCACTCCTCAGCCCCTGGCAACTACCTTCCTAGTCTCTTTTTCTATGAGGTAAGCTTTTCTGTTGTTGTTAAGATTCCACATATTACTGATGCTATGCAGTACAATATTTGTCTTTCTCTGTCTGGCTTATTTCACTTAGCATAAGGCCTCCAGGTTCATCCATGAAGGGAAGAATTTCTCTTTTTTAAAAAAAAGTTTATTCATTTTTTGAGGGAGAGAGAGAGAGAGAGAGAGAGTGCCTATGTGATGGAGGGGCAGAGAGATAGAGGGGAAGAGAGAGAATCCCAAGTAGGTTCCAGGCTATCAGTGCAGAGCCTGATGTGAGGCTCGAATTCACAAACTGTGAGATCATGACTTAAGCCAAAACCAAGAGTAAGATGCTTCACTGAGCCATTCAGATGCCCCAGAGCTTCCTTCCTTTTTTAAAGCTTGATCATGTACGTGTGTGTGTGTGTATCACATTTTCTTAATCCATTTATCTGTTGACTAACCCTTAGGTTGTTCCATATTTTGACTATTGTGAATAATGCTGCAGTGAACATGGGAGTGCAAGTACCTCTTTGAGATAATAATTTCATTTCCTGAATATATACCCAGAAGTGAGATTGCTAGATCATATGGTAGTCTATTCTTTAATTTCTTGAGAAATCTCCATTCTGTTTTCTGTAGTGACCATACCAGTTTATATTCCTACCAAGAGAACAAAGGGGTTCTCTTTTTTCCACATTTTCACCAGCCCTCGCTATCTTTCTCGTTTTTAATAATAGCTGTGGGACAATTTTTATAAAGGCACGAATTGCATTCATGAGGGTTCTACCCTAATGACCTAACAACCTTCCAAAACCCCCTAACACCTAATACTATCACATTGTGGGTTAGATTTTCACACATAAATTTTGGAGAACACAAGCATTCAGTTCTGGCAACACTTGACCCTTGATAATCTCATTTCTTGAGGTTGTCTTCTATGAAAGTTGAATTTTAAAAAACTACTTCAAAATAGAGTTATTTGAGAGATCTTAAAGTCATCTAGACAGAGAGATACTAAGTGTGACTACTAGCACTCTAACCCTAACCCTAACCCTAACCCTAACGCGAACCCGAACCCGAACCTGAACCCGAACCCCAAGCAGAGAAGATGAGGAGAGGGTAGAAACAGTAGGATTCATTGGAACTAAATGTGAAATGCAAAGAATTGGTTAAAGCACTGAGAAATGAGTGAAGTTATTTGGATATTTAAAAAATACTATGCCGTGTGTGATTTATTATCAATATTAAGGCATATTATTCACTTCACATTATTGTTTGTCAGTTTTAAAGACATATTCCCAACAAGTTATTCTTTAAAAATAAGTTCAGGACTTTGGGACACTCTGATGCAGTGTTACTCATCCTGATGCTGAGAATAATGGATACTGTATCTGTGATCCCAGCTGCCAACCACCGAGCTCTTATTCTTGTCAAGCTACTGGACTAAGCCCTTCACACTCATTCGTCCTCATATCAGTCCTTAGAAATGGGCATTGCTATTGTCCCTGTTGTTAGGAAAGTGGAGCCAAGAAAAACTGCAGACTATAGCATGGAAGAGAAAAACGGGAATTCAAATCCTGAGCTCCTAGGTCCTTGTTGCAGCCACCTTCAACCTCCTCATTCACTACCCAAGTGTATGCAACTAGAGGAAAACACACAAACTGTGCTAACATTATTACCTTAAATGACCACAAAGCTCAGAGGTTCCTCAAAACCATTCAGAAAGCAATTCATTCTCCTTCTCTCCAGTATTCACATCCAGCCTCCATTCACAAACCATCCATAAGCTAATTATTCCTATATCTCTAGGCCTGACTTCTTCCTAAAAGTCCAGTCTCAGGTATCCAGCTGCCTTCAAAACACCTCCACTTGGATCTCAAATAGACAAATCCATCATGTATAAAATAGCTCTAGATTTTACCACTCCCCAAAACTGGTTCCTTCTTAATATTCCCCATCTGTATGTTAGAATGTAGAATGTTTATCTCATTGCTCAAGATGAGAACATAAAACAGAATCTTGATTCATCTCCTTCTTCTGTAGCCCCCTACACTCCATAACAAGTCCTGTCTTGAATCTGATGTGTTACCAGCCCGTGACTCACCACCATAGTCCAAGCCAACATAACCTTTGTTTAGATTATTGCAGGTGTCATCCGACTGGTATTGCTGCTTCTATTTTTACCTTCTCAAAATCATTGAACCAAGCACTGGGGAGAAGGATTTTTTCAAAATGCAAGTCAGATAAGAGTCATTCCTTTGATCAAGACTTCTGTACCTCTCAACATCCAGATGGCCAACAGACACATGAAACGATGCTCAGCATCCCTCCTCATCAGGGAAATACAAATCAAAACCACACTGAGATACCACCTCACGCCAGTCAGAGTGGCTAAAATGAGCAAATCAGAGAACTCTAGATGCTGGCGAGGATGTGGAGAAACGGGCACCC
>NW_024081313.1:184315-268103 GCF_003009895.1 Hyaena hyaena | reverse complement strand
AAAAAAAAAAAAAAATAAAAAAAAAAAAAAGACTTCTGTACCTCTCAGAACCAATTCTATGGCTGCTGCCACCTCACTGTCCTCATCTCTTACCAAGTTCTACTTCATTCACTCCATTTTAGACACACTAACCATATTGCTGTTTCTCAAAAATCCCACTCTTTCTCACATATGCCATTCTTTCTGCCTGGAATGTTCATTCCTCACTTTTATGCTGGTTTTTTCTCAATAGTCAGCTTTCTCTACCACTCTCAAAAGTCACCCCATATTCCTTTCCCCTCAATACTCTCTATCCCCTCTCCTTACTTTCCTTCTCTTTAGGAGACTCTACTACCTGACATTTTTCACAGATGTATTCATCCTTTTATTAGTCATTTCCTTCACTAGGAATGTAAGGCCTATGGGAGCAGGAATCTGGTTGGTCAAGTTCTCTGCCATATCCTCAGAACCTAGAACCATGGTTCAACCACAGAGGAATGCATAAGTATTTGTTTAGCTAATGAAAGAGAGAATGGGGGGAAGGAAGGAAGGAAGGAAGAAGGATGTAAGGATGAATGATGCACTGTGGAGCCTACTGTGGTAAGCAGAATTATTGTCCATCAAAGCTATCTATATCCTATTCCCTGGATCCTGTGAACACATTAAAGATGAAATTACAGTTGCTAATAAAATGACCTTAACATAGGTATCTCATTCTGGATTGCTCAGGTGGATTTGAAGCAACCACAAAGATCCTTAAAAGGAGAAGAAGCAAGCAGAAAGGGAGGTCAGAGTAATGTGACTTCTCAGAGTAATGAGAAGGACCTTCAAAGAACTGCTGGCTTTGAAGACAAAGAAAGGGGGCCAAGAGCCAGTGAAAGCAGGCAGCCTCTAGAAACTGGAAAAAGCAAGGAAACATTCTCCCTAAAGCCTCCAGAAGGAAATACCATTGTCAAAACCTTCATTTTAGCCATTAAAACTCATGTCAGACTTTTAACCAACATAACTATAAAGATGATAATTTGTATTTTTTCCAGCCCCTAAGCTTGTGATAATTTGCCACAGCAGCAATAGAAAGCCAATACACCTATACATTTATGCTGTATATCACATCTTCTGATTTTCCATTACTCTCTTGGTGATTTGGGGCTAGTTTTTTGTCAATATAATTATAGATTTATATTTCCCTTTTTCCCAACACACAAAAGGCACATTTTCCATCTCCTGTCTGGGTGTTAGCTATTAAGTGCA
Source organism: Hyaena hyaena (assembly GCF_003009895.1). Lineage (NCBI taxonomy): Eukaryota > Metazoa > Chordata > Mammalia > Carnivora > Hyaenidae > Hyaena > Hyaena hyaena. The sequence goes on along the minus strand of NW_024081313.1, from coordinate 266,873 downwards.
ATAAGCATATTTTTTTTAAAAAAAGGAGGACACTGAAATGGAAAATGTAGGTGTATTTCCCAGCTATGAAACTTTGGGGAAATTATTCAACCTTTCTGTGCTTCAGTTTATCACCTGTAATATGTGTACTATAATAGGTCACTGTCTACCAGACACTTAGAAGTAGATAACAAATGCTTAATAAATATTAGCTACTATTATTACTAATGTGTCAGATAGGAGAGATGTCAAGCCTGTTTTAGAAAACTCAAGAATCATAGACCCCATACTAAGCCATATTACTATCAAATTCTATACTTTTCAGAATTCTTTCAGTTAATAGCTTTCTCATGCTTTCAATAATGATTTAATCTACCACCCAAGCACAGATTTAAGTTTGACACTATTCAGTGTGAGCAAAGGTATGGGGAAATGGGCACTTTCACATTCTTTTTTCCTATTAGTTGTAAGCCAACTGACTTTCTATCTTACTTTTGCTCTTCTGTACTATGCAAATTTTGTAATATAAGTATAAATTATACCAAAACAATGTAACTTCATTTGTACAAGTTTAGTGGTGGTCTATCACCCTTCTCTAGAGTATACTTATGGCAGAGAACATATAACCATAATGCAGTCAATGTTTTTGTCCTTGACCCAGAACAAGAACTAATACTTAGAATTTCTGGAGAAAAATGAAAGAAGGAAAGAGAGAAGGAAGGAAGGAAGGAAGGAAGGAAGGAAGGAAGGAAGGAAGGAAGGAAGGAAGGAAGGAAAATAGAAAGAAAGAAAGAAAGAAAGAAAGAAAGAAAGAAAGAAAGAAAGAAAGAAAGAAAGAAAGAAAAGAAAAGAAAAGAAAACACAACACAACAAAAAAACCCTGAGAGCTTGAGAATGTGGTTATATAGAGAGAAATAATAATCTTTATTGCATTTTTTCCCACACAAAACAAAAAATTGTAAAACTTAGTAACGTGGTTCTTTCTTGAGTATTATGAAAAGGCTGTGGGTTACACTGTAACAGTAAAGGAAAAAAAGAACAGCAATAAAAAGGAACTAGACATTTGGTCCAGTTGTTTGAGTCAACTCACCTCTTTTGAATAAACCAAATTCATTAGCATGGATTCTGAGGATTTGTGAGTTCTACAGCTGCTTCCCACATTTTGAATTTGACACTGTATACTGCTTCTGACAGGTTTCTGATGAGTTCTTCCAACTTTTGGAAATTAAAAAATCATCTTCCATGGCTAGTCTAATATCATTAGGGGAAATGGTACTAGGGTGTTGAATTGGTCAGTAGGAAAATTTTAAATACTTCACTCTCTATTGTTGAAATGAAAGGCAAAAAGCAACCTTTTTCTATTTGTAGGTTTGTTATTTTATTCACTCACCCACTTGTTCACTTACCCATTTATTCATTCAGTAGCTATTTGTAGTGCAAACACTGCTAGGTGCTGGGAATGAAACCACAGGCAAGACAGGGGCTTCCTTACCTTTCACGTAAAAATGGAAAGGAAGAGTCAAAACTAAAATCACTTGGTTGATATAACTAGTAAAAATTCCCAGTCCACATTCTGTGTTTCTTCAAATTCTTCAAATTTTGTTTTAAAAAGGAGGTCTATATATGTCCTCCAAAAAGGACATTATGGACAGGTGACAAACTGTAGTAAAAAGAGACCAAAGGCAACCATTTTGTTCATTAATTAAACCGTTCACTCTTTCAACAAAAATGTTTGGAGTGTCTACTATATTCCAGGCACTTTTCTAGGTGGTAAGGATATAGCAGTAAACAAAACAGATAACATTTCCATTCTACTGGAGCTTAACATTCTGGAAAGAGTGCTAACTACTTACATTTGAGGAGATTAAATATTAATATTTAGTAAGAGAGTAAAAATTTTAGGAAAGTAGACCTCTGAGTACCCTTCCCCCTCCATTCGTACCTTTTGAGATAAGGCCTTTTCATGAAGACTCAGCTCAAATACCAAGCTGGCCACTTTCTCTCCTCTACTTCCCCTTCATATCTTGCTGATTCAGAGCTCTTTATGCCTCATGTTGTGCTCATGTTTTATGGATTACAAACCCCTTGTCCATCTTCCACCACAGCACCTAGTATATGGCTCAGCCTCAATAAATTCTCCTTCAATTAAGCATATGTAAATGAAAGGATAAATTAACATCAAAATGGTTAAACATATTTCTTCCTGTCCTAGAGAAAAGCAAATTAGATTAATTAACACTCCTTTAGTCCTTAAATAAAATTATTTTTATGATAGAAGTTCTAAACTGCTTGCTATATAGTAATATTAATGTCAATTATATTTGACAAGTCTACCCAAACTCAACAGTCAAAATTAACCTTTTTATTTTGTTTCTGAAACCTCCTTCTCCTGTTATTTTCCTTATATCATTTAATGACGCTGAAATCCTCCTGTTTTTTCAACTTAGAAACTTCAGTCCCTCTTAATTCACCAAGCTCATTTTGTTTTTTGTTTTTGTTTTTTATGTTGCAATACCAATTCTTTTTTATTCTCCTTATGAATATTAACCCATCACTTGAATCTTTCTCTTCTCAGTCTCAATTGCCACTGACTTAGCAAATCTAATTATTTCTTGCTCAAACTGTTGAAGTTGCTTCCAATAATCTCCCTATCAACATTCTTTACCATCTTCAATTTCACCTTTCACACATTTTAGGTCACTCTCATAAATACCTTCAATGACTCCCAAATTACATTGTTAGGTGTTTCATTGAGAAAATGACCTATCCTTAAATAATTTGGGGCAACACTAGCTTAAACTCATTTAAAGAGGTTTGCTACAGGACTTCTCAGAAACTTTGATACCCTGCTCTATATGATACCCTGCCCCAAGAGGAAGCCTTTGCCAACATATCTGATTTGAGACTTTTTCGTGGGGAATTAAATCTGATATTGTAGGTTGGCTTACCTATTATCTATGCCAATCCCTTTATTCTCTATATTCCTCTATTATAGAAGTTGGAAAAATTAAAATATTCCCTAGCCTTCCTGGCTGCCAGGTATGCTTAAGTGTCATTCTAGTCAATATGATATAAACAGAAGTTATGGAAAGTATTTTCTTTTACCCCTTTTCCTGTTTTCTCTTCCTGAGAAATTGCAGCCATCTTACACCTTTGCTAAGGATGCAAGAGCAGGAAGATGAGAAGAACCTGTTTCCCAAATAATATCATTGACCCATGAACCAACCCTGGACTTTCTATAGGAAAATTAAACTTCTTTATCATTTAAGCTAAGTGCTTTGGATGTTCTGTTCCTTCTAGGTGAATTAAATTGTAATCAATACAAACATCTCACAGACATGTTGCACTGTTTGGGAAATAATGAAATACAAAATAAAGTTTAGATTTCTACACATGGCATACAACCAGCTCACTATTTTCCATACATCTCCTTCACTTCCAACCTTTCAAAGACACTAAAATTTTTAATAGTCCCAAATCTCTCTCCGCTGTTGTGTGATGCATATAATACATATGTAATATGTATAGTATGTGTGTCATTTACCAGATCTGTCCACTATGGCACCAGAATCTTGACTGCAATCATTCATTGTGTTCTTCTGCTTCAGATACTCTATTTGATAACACTTGTACATAATTTTTATTGAACTAACCATAGCCATGCAAATGCACATATGGGAACTTAAGGGAATACATCTTTCCTTTACTGTTTAGTCTGAAAACTATGCCTGCTAGAAATGCCTTCTACTTCCTCCTAAGTTAAAACTTTTGTTGCCTACCCAGATTCTGTAGCAATAGACCCTTCTGGACTGGGCAGTGCCTCAGAATGTTTTTCTGTCACTGCCCTCATACACACAATATCTGAGTTGTGTAATGACCTAGCTTTTGTTGTTCAGTTATTTTCTACCCATTAATTTTCTCACTTAGTCTGACTTGCTCTTTTCTTCATCCACCTAGTAAATGACTCCTCATCCTGAAAAAAAAATGAGATGAAATTTCACCCCCTTGTGAAGCCCTTCCCAAAACACTCAGAGTTTCTTGAGTATATTTTCTTTCTTAGCATTTTGAACATATCTCTGTTAAAGCAATATCCACAAGTAATGGCTTCCTATTCATGTGAGTATCCATCCTAATAATCTGTAAACTCTCTAAGAAAAGACATCACGTTGTCTTTATATTTGAAACTCCAGAATCCTATACAGTGCTTGATATATGTTAGGTGCTCAAAATTTTTAATCAACAATGATTAAATGACTTAACTAATTAATGATATAAAGTTGGTAAGAATATGGTGCTTGCAAATGCCTCAGTTTGGCCAAGATTGAATTCTTTCCTTTGCCAAAATTGTGTTAATCACCAAGAAGGCTGGTGAAAAAACCAAGTCTAATTCTAAAGTGATTACATAGTCATAGATTTATCATTACATATTAGGCAATACATATTATTTTATGAAATATTTACATATGAATTATAGTGTAATTGTTATAAAGATATAAAAAGTTTCTACCTATTTGAAAAAAGATATGTTAGCAGTTGCGATATAATTTCTAACTGTCAAATGTCACTGGCAAGAAGGGCTCCATATATCAAATACAATAAAATACTTAGAAATAAATTTAAGGAGGTGAAAGATCTTTATTGGGAAAACCATGAGATATTGGTGAAAGAAATTGAAGACAAAAATAAATAGAAAGGTATCCCATCTTCATAGATTGAAAAAGTAATATTGTTAAAATGTCAATACTACCAAAAGCTATCTATAGGTTCAATGCAATTTCTATCAAAATTCCAATGCATGTTTTTACAAAAGTAGAAGAAACACTCCCAAAACTTATATGGAACTGCAAAATACTCCAAATAGAACACACACACACACACACACACACACACACACACACACAACTGAGGAAGAAGAACAAAGTAGGAGGCATCACACTTCCTGACTTCAAGCTATAGTATAAATCTGTAGTCATTAAAATAATATGGTATGGGCATAAAAACAGAAGAGTAAACCAACAGAATCCAATCAAGAGCCCACAAATAGACCCAAGATCAAATAGACCCTCATATAGTCAATTAATCTTTTAAAAGGGGTCCAATGTATGAAACCACAGAAAAGCCCAAATAGCCAAAACAATCTTGAAAAAAAAAAAAAAGCAAAACTGGAGGCATCACAAATCCAGATTTCAAGGTGTATTACAAAGCTATAGTGATCAAGACAATATGATACTGGCACAAAAACAGACACATAGATCAATGAACAGAATCAAAAACCCCAAAATGGACCCACAACTACATGTTCAACTAATTTCTTTTTTTTCATTTTTTATGTCTTTATTTTATTTTGAGAGACAGAGAGCGAGCGGGGGAGGGGTAGAGAGAGAGGGAGACACAGAATCCGAAGTAGGCTCCAGACTCTGAGCTGTCAGCACAGAGCCCAACACAGGGCTTGAACCCACGGCCTATGAGATCTTGACCTGAGCCGAAGTCGGATGCTTAACTGACTGAGCCACCCAGGTGCCCCATGTTCAACTAATTTTCAACAAAGCAGGAAATAACATCCCATGGTAAGAAAATCTCTTCAGCAAATGGTTTTGGGAAAACTGGACAGTGACATGCAGAAGAATGACATGCAGCGACATGCAGAAGAATGGACCACTTTCTTACAGCATACACAAAAATAAATTCAAAATGGATAAAAGACCTAAATTTGAGGCAGGAAACCATCAAAATCCTAGAGGAGAACACAGGCAGCAACTTCTTTGACCTCAGCCACAGCAACTTTTTACTAGACATGTCATGGGAGGCAAGGGAAACAAAAGCAAAAATGACCTATTGGGAATTCAAGATAAAACTCTTCTGCACAGAGAAGGAAAGAATTCACAAAACTAAAAGGCAACCTTCAGAATGGGAGAAGATATTTGTAGATGACATATCTGATAAAGGGTTAGTATCCAAAATCTATAAAGAACTTACCAAGCTGAACACCCCCCAAAAAAACCCTACGAATAATCCAGTTAAAAAGTGGGCAGAAGATATGAGTAGACATTTATCCAGAAAAGACATCCAGATGGCTAACAGACACATGAAAAGATACTCAGCATCACTCATCATCAGGGAAATACAAATCAAAACTACAATGAGATATCACCTCACCACCTGTCAGAATGGCTAAAATTAATAACTCAGGAAACAACAGGTGTTGGTGAGGATGCAGAGGAAAGGGAACCTTACTGGTGCAGCTACTCTGCACAGTATGGAAACAGTATGGAAGCTCCTCTAAAAGTTAAAAATAGAACTATCCTATGACCAAGAAATACACTATTAGATATTTACCCAAAGGATACAAAAATACAGATCCAAAGGGGCACATTCACTCCAATGTTTATATCAGCATTATCAACAATAGCCCAACTATGGAGAAAGCCCAAATGTCCATCAACAGATGAATGAATAAAGAAGATTTATGTATATATATATAATGGACTATTACTCAGCCATCAAAAAGAATGAAATCTTGCCACTTACAATAATGTGGATGGAGCTAGAGAGTATTATACTAAAAAAAGCAGTCAGAGAAGGTCAAATGCCATGTGATTTCACTCATATGTGTAACTTAAGAAACAAAACAAATCAACATGAGGGGGGAAAAGACAGGCAAACCATAAAACAGACTCTTAAATATAGTGGACAAACTGAGGGTGATGGAGGGGAACCTGGTGAGCATGGAGCCTGCTTAAGATTCTCTCTCTCACTCTCTCTCTCTGCCCTTCTTCCCGACTTGTGTGCATGCTCTCTCTCTAAAGAAACAAAAATCAAAACAAAAGAAAACACATGAAACTAAAAATAAGAGTACAAATTTTCAGTTATAAAATAAATAAGTTCTAGGATATGATGTACAATATGATGACTATGGCTAACATTGCTGTATGATATATAAAGTTGTTAAAAGACTCAATCCTAGAAGTTCTCATCAGAAAGATAATTTTCTTTTTTTCTTTCTTGTTATTGTCACTATATGAGGAGATGGATGTTAGCTTAACCTAATGCGATAATCATTTCACAATATATGTAAATCAAACCATCATGCTATACCCCTTAAATTGATGTATGTCAATTATTTCTCAATAAAACTGGAAAAATGCTGGAGGATATGATATTCACTCACCTTTCTTTTTTCTCTGTGTCACAATAAAGAGAAATTATGACATGCTCATTTGAATAGAAAAGTGTTAACTGATTTTAGCATAAGAGAATAAAAATTGATGTAGTTGATCACAACCACAAAAGGAAATGCTCCAAAAAATAACCATACAAGTAAAATCACATCTTTTATTGTTACAAATAATCACTTAAGCTCCCGCCTGCCATATAAGCACGAAGTCCAATATTCTTCTGTATCAAGTTGTCCCTGCCAATTGTTCAAGAACTCCTGAGAGCTTCCAGAGGTAATTCCCTCCACCTCCCTTCCCAGGTGCACAGAGAACTCTGAGCTGCTCCTCGTGTGTCAATGTCAATGCTCATCCTTACACAGTACCACAATCCATGGACTCATGTCCACTCTTGGTGATGCCATGTCCAGGTTCTGTTCTCATTCCCCCAGCGCTCCGAGATTGTAACTCTAGAGGACATCGTTCTTAGTTCACACAATTCCCACATACTAGGGCACAAATTGGCATAAGGAGACCTAAGTCTATCTCTTTCCCCCAAGAGGATAAGGACTAAATCATCACTACACCTAAAACCATCCCTATATCTCTCAAAGGATGAGACCTCTTTTCTGCCACTCAAAATACAAAAAGTCTCTTTACGCCTTTCTTTCCTGATCATTCAGTTTACTTTAGCCACACAACTATCAAGAGAAGTTATCAGTGTGTCTAGGGTATGTGTCATAGACTGAATTTTCCCCCTTCCAAATTCATATACTGAAATCCTAACCCCCTTTGTGATAGTATCAGGAGGTGGGGCTGTTGGGAGGTCATTAGGTCATGAGGATGGAACCATCAGGGCTGGGATTAGTGCCCATATAAAGAGACCCCAGAGAGTTCTCTTGCCCCTTCTGCCATGTGAGGACACATTGAAAAGACAGGCATCTATGAGGACGTTGGCTCTTATTAGACACCAAACTGCCAGCACCTTAATCTTGGAATTCCTAGTCTCCTGAACTGAGAATAAGTATCTGCTGTTTATAACCCACCCAGTATAGTAGTAGTATCTATAGTATTGTGTTATAGCAGCCTGAAAGACTAAGGCAGTACCCAAAGTTATCTTTCTGAGAAAAGCTAAAATTAGTGATTACAATGTGATTCTAGTCCTTGTATAATCCGAGCACTAACAAGCAAGAAGTAGGCTATGTAGTTCTGTAGGTAAAGAAATGGGGGTGGGGGAGGGGGGGCAGAGAGTCTCGGGCATGATACAACATCCAGCTACAAAAAAAGAAACATCAGAATTTGGAGGCAAGTGCTTTATTTTCATAGAATACAAGAGAAAGAGAAAGAAGTACATCAAAAGAAGGTATCCAGACTAAGAAGAGTCTTTTCTTTTTTTTTTTTTTTTTTTTTTTACAAATAGTTTATTGTCAAATTAGTTTCTACATAACACTCAGTGCTCATCCCCAAAGTGCCCTCCTTCATGCCCATCCCCCCCTCCCCCCCACATCCATCAGTCCTCAGTTTTTGTCAGCATTCAAGAGTCTCTCATGGTTTGCCTCTCTCCCTTTCCCCCACCATTTCTGCCCTTCTTCTCCCCCTTGGTCCTCCGTCAAGTTCCTCCTAATCCTCCTATACGTGCAAACATATGGCATTTGTCCTTCTCTGCCTGACTTATTTCGCTCAGCATAACACCCTCAAGGTCCATCCATGTTGCTACACATGGCCAGATTTCATTGTTTCTCATTGCCATGGAGTATTCCATGGTATAGATAAACCACATCTTCTTGATCCATTCATCTGTTGATGGACACTTAGGCTCTTTCCATGTTTTAGCTATTGTGGAGAGTGCTGCTATGAACATTGGGGTACATGTGCTCCTATGCCTCAGCATTTCTGTATCCCTTGGGTAAATTCCTAGCAGTGCTATTGCTGGGTCATAAGGGAGTTCTATTGTTAGTTTCCTGAGGAACCTCCACACTGTTTTCCAGAGGGGCTGTACCAGTTTACATTCCCACCAACAGTGTAGGAGGGTGCCCGTTTCTCCACATCCTCGCCAGCATCTAGAGTTCTCTGATTTGCTCATTTTAGCCACTCTGACTGGCGTGAGGTGGTATCTCAGTGTGGTTTTGATTTGTATTTCCCTGATGAGGAGGGATGCTGAGCATCGTTTCATGTGTCTGTTGGCCATCTGGATGTCCTCTTTGGAGAAGTGTCTGTTCATGTCTTCTGCCCATTTCTTCACTGGGTTGTTTGTTTTTCGGGCGTGTAGTTTGGTGAGTTCCTTATAGATTCTGGATATTAACCCTTTATCTGATATGTCATTTGCAACTATCTTTTCCCATTCCGTTGGTTGCCTATTAATTTTCTGGGTTGTTTCCTTGGCTGTGCAGAAGCTTTTAATCTTGATGAGGTCCCAACAGTTTATTTTTGCTCTTGATTCCCTTGCTTTTGGGGATGTGTCAAGTAAGAAGTTGCTGCGGTGGAGGTCAAGGAGGTTGTTTCCTGCTTTCTCCTCTAGGGTGTTGATAGTTTCCTGTCTCACGTTCAGGTCCTTTATCCATTTTGAGTTGATTTTTGTGCATGGTGTGAGAAAATGATCTAGTTTCATTCTTCTGCATGTTGCTGTCCAGTTCTCCCAACACCATCTGTTAAAAAGGCTGTCTTTTTTCCATTGGATATTCTTTCCTGCTTTGTCAAAGATCAGTTGGCTGTATACTTTTGGGTCCACTTCTGAGTTCTCAATTCTGTTCCATTGGTCTATGTGTCTGTTTTTGTGCCAATACCATACTGTCTTGAGGATGACAGCTTTGTAGTAGAGGCTGAAGTCTGGGATGGTGATACCTCCCGTTTTGGTTTTATTTTTCAGTATTACTTTGGCTATTCGGGGTCTTTTGTGGTTCCATACAAATTTTTGGATAGTTTGTTCTAGTTTTGAGAAGTATGCTGGTGCAATTTTGATTGGAATTGCATTGAATGTGTAGAGTGCTTTAGGTAGTAATGACATCTTAACTATATTTATTCTTCCTATCCATGAGCATGGAATGTTTTTCCATTTCTTTGTGTCTTCTTCAATTTCCTTCATAAGTTTTCTATAGTTTTCATCATACAGATCTCTTGTATCCTTGGTTAGGTTTATTCCGAGGTATTTTATGGTTTTTTGTGCAATTGTGAATGGGATCAGTTTCTTGATTTCTCTTTCTGTTGCTTCATTATTGGTGTATAAAAATGCAACCGATTTCTGTACGTTGATTTTGTACCCTGCAACTTGGCTGAATTCTTGGATCAGTTCTAGTAGGCTTCTGGTGGAGTCTGTCGGGTTTTCTATGTAGAGTATCATGTCATCTGCGAAGAGTGAAAGTTTGACTTCCTCTTTGCCAATTCTGATGCCTTTGATTTCCTTTTGTTGTCTGATGGCTGATGCTAGGACTTCCAGCACTATGTTAAACAACAGTGGTGAGAGTGGACATCCCTGTCGTGTTCCTGATCTCAGGGGGAAAGCTCTCAGTTTTTCCCCGTTGAGGATGATGTTAGCTGAAGGCTTCTCATAGATGGCTTTGATGATGTTTAAGTAGGTTCCTTCTATCCCAACTTTCTCGAGAGTCTTTATTAAGAAGGGATGCTGTATTTTGTCAAATGCTTTTTCTGCATCTATTGACAGGATCATATGGTTTTTATCTTTTCTTTTATTGATATGATGGATCACATTGATTGATTTGCGAATGTTGAACCAGCCCTGTAACCCAGGAATGAATCCCACTTGATCTTGGTGGATGATTCTTTTGATATGCTGCTGGATTCGATTTGCAAGGATCTTGTTGAGAATTTTTGCATCCGTATTCATCAAGGATATTGGCCTATAGTTCTCTTTTTTTGTTGGATCTCTGTCTGGCTTGGGAATCAGAGTGATGCTGGCTTCATAAAATGAGTCTGGGAGTTTTCCTTCGACTTCTATTTTTTGGAATAGCTTGAGAAGAATTGGGATTAATTCTGTTTTAAATGTCTGGTAGAATTCCCCAGGGAAGCCATCAGGTCCAGGGCTCTTATCTGTTGGGAGATTTTTGATCACTGATTCGATTTCTTCACTCGTATGGGTCTGTTCAGGTTTTCTATTTCTTCCCGTGTGAATTTTGGTAGTGAGTGTGTGTTTAGGAATTTGTCCATTTCAAGAAGAGTCTTTTCAATAGCACAGTATAGGTGGCCCTCCACACACAAAGCAACATAAGAAAGGTGGGTAATGTTCCTGGCTAATTGTCCCGTAAAGACTACGCATCTTTGGAGAGACAAGGTCAAGCTCATTGTTTAAAATCACTGACTAATGTTCTTATCAGCATCTAGTTTTCCTTGCTCAAATCTGATTTAAATTGTCTAGAAACAGAGATTGTTCAGTGAGATCCTGATATATGTCATTATATGTGATTTGCTTGTCAGACATTTTTGCTTGAAAAATAGAATTTTTTCAGATAGCAAAGTACAGAATGGAGTTGCCAATATTTTACCCACTGATAAACATTGGTAATTTTACTATCCACAAATAGAGTCATCAAGACAGCTGCCTTTGGGTGATTGAAATCCCTCTGTATTGAAATGTTATTTACTGGCTGAAGAGTCTTGAAACTGATTCTATTTTTTAAGTTTCTCACAGGTGAGCCATCATCCACAAACTACAGACTATGAATGAGGTATGAAGAGGTCTTTTTCATTCTTCTGAAAACGCTCTTCACAGTTGACAAGATGTATTGTGCCAGAGAGGCCTTTTTTTTCCTACAAATCTTCACAAAATAGTTTCAGAACCAAAAATAAAAATTAAGACACATAACAATGTTCTCTCTCTTCCCAAACCTCAATCTCTCTCCTGCTCTTTTATTTTCTTCTCCTTCTCTCATTTATTTTCTTCAATGTTCCTGTTAAGATCTTTCTCTCTTCAAGTTTACTTAACTCTGAAATCCTATAGAAATTGTCTGTGGAAGTAGGGAAGTTAAGATCTGTGTCTTAATACCGATACCTGTAGAAATAATTGTAGGAAGCCAAAAACTCTCAGAACCCACTTGGGAAGCTCCAGATGAACTGTATTCTCCTTGAGGGCTGTGACTAGACTTGTAGTATATTTTTCCTTGCTACCCAGAATCCCTTTCCCCACTTCTGGTACTAAATTCATTTGGTAAGTTTCTTTGGTTGCAAGAAATATAAACCAATTCTGCTAACTTAAGTGAAAAGGATTTTATTTGAAAAGGATATGGAAGAACTCCCAGATGCAGGTCCTGGCTCAAAAAGGCCAGAACCCAGGGAAGCTCTGTGAGTGTGGGTCCAGCAGCCTAAAAACTAGCCCTTCAGGCTACCATCAGGTAGCCTGGATGAATCAGCAATTCAGGCTTTTTGCAGTTTGGCTTGGGATTGAAATTCTAAAGATAGAACATCCAACTGGTTGTGGTTTAGCCTGTGCACAGTCTTTATAAGGGAAATTAGGGAGCCCCAATTCACAACCCCTCCATATTTTACCTAATGGGTGCATTGTAGCTTCTCAACATAAAAGGGGGTGCTATCACAGAAGAGGACAGAAACAGATGCTGAGGAGCAAAAAGAGAAATAAAGTAAATGACAAAAGCTTCAGGTGATCTAAACGCCTCTTTAGAAGCTTTACTGTGTCATATTTTCCTGTCATTCCCCAGAGCACCAAGGCACAACGTAGGTGCAGAACACAGAGTAAGAACTCAACATATATTTTATTGATTGATTCCCATCAACACTCACTAGTCTAATACCTTCATGAGGGCAGGGACCTGTCTTTTATATAATACTTTTACATGCCCTCAATGCCCAGCAGAGTATTTTGAAAAGAGGGCCCTCAATAATTATCTGAAAAATGAAAGAATACATGAATTTTTTAAGCTATCCCAAGTATTAAGATCAGTTCCCTCCCTTTCCTTCTTCTTTTCAAATTTTTGCCCCTTTTCTTATTCATTTTTCTCATTTATTCATCTTTCCTCTCCCTAGCTTTAGTCAGAGCCATTTTTTATATCAGAGATATAAATACTCTTAAGTGTCCAAATTCTAGGGACAAGAAAATCCAGAAGCCCAAAGAGCTGTACATGAACACTGTCTTAGTGGCCAATCTGGATTATTCAACATATTTCCTATCATCTGAGCAAAAGAACTTGCAATAATACATTTTTTAAAAAATTCAGCTTGTAAGCAAATTGGAGATGCTTAACAAAAATTTGCTCTCAGCAATTCACTACAGGCAGATCACATTCTCTTATGCTTATAACAATCTCAAGATTCAGAAAATCTGTTTATTATAGGAGACAGTAACTTAAAGAAACCCTTTTATTGGAAAAACCCCAAGTCAAAAATACCATATAGATCTAGTATCTGAATTTGGCCTTTAATGTAGTCCAAATTTGCCTTAAAAAGAAATGAGAGAGAGACCATAGTCATAATAATTGTGTTCTTGACAGTTCATTTAAGAGTTCAAATTTTAATTATATTTTGTCATTTGGAAAGATACACACTCCCAAGGAACATTCTCTCTGCATAGCTGTTAGCTGGCCTTCAGGTCACAACTAGCCTAACTAGCCTTTTGTACAATTAACAGAGTTCCGCGAATGCTATTGCTGCCCCTTGGCATGGCCTCTGTGTTTTGACAATGCAATTTCTATTTATGACTAGACTTGCTAACACACGGGGTGAAATCTTAGGGGAAGGGTCAAGGGAAAGCTTCATTAGACTGCCTCAGCCTTTATCTTCAGTCTTTTGAAGAAAAATACTTGCCAGATAATATGGGCCTTAATTCTCTTTGCAATTTTACTGTGTAGTAAATTTGGTAAATAAATAGTGGGAGGAACGGGTAAGAAAAAAATAATAATTCCAGGGTACTAGTACAAAGTATTAGACTGTATTGGAACTTTTCAACCTTTAACGTGCATACAAGTCACCTGGAGATTTTGTTAAAAATTCAGATTCTGATTCAATGAGCCGGCCTGAGAGTTTGCATTTCTAACAGGCCCCACCTGGTGCCATTGCAAAGGTGCAAGAACCCGAATAATGAGTTCTGATCCACCCACAGCATTATACACCAGTCTGCTTAGAATATTCTCCTTTCTCGCTAAAACTTTTGACACGTAGTCCTCACATGCCCCAATTTTCTTTCAGATTTCAGACTGTGAAAATTAGCTGATTCAAACCATTTCCTCTTCCATCACCCCCATATTTTTTTGTTTCTAATTTTCCCATCCCACCCTGATTGTGCATGAGCTATGAACCTAATGTGATGTTAGTACTTTGTTTCATTTCTTTCCTAATAAAGTTCTCTTCACTTCTTATAAGGATAAAGGGGTACTCTCAAATACATATAAATTATCATTTAAAGCATTTGCTCTTCTACTTACAAAAAAAGGCGGGGAGGCACAAGTATAATCAACCCACTCCATTAGAAGAGCCATAATGGTTAGTTTGATTATTTTTAATTTTCAACCCAAACCCACTGAGGGCAACAGAATCTCTGCTTAACCTCTCCTTCTCCCATCTTTTGCAACTCACTATTATGTAGCGGTACTTTTTCATCTCTGTTCAGAAATGGAGTTCCACAGTGAACTTCTTTCCACAATGCAAAGGAGTCATTTCAAAGAGGCTCATTAGCCACTGCCAGTCTCCTTACTAATGGTGGACAGGGACCAAAACACTCTGCCCGACCTGCTGTCATATCAGCTCACAGTGCATCCTTGAGAATTTTCCCGAGCCTTCCTGGGATCAAAATGGTTAAGTTCATGGCTCCAACTGCCCTCTCTACAAGAGTGGATTGATGACACACTGCTTTTTTCTCCTCCAAAGATAACTTTTATCACCAGACGGGGGATCAGAATTATAATCCTTCTTAGATTCTGTTGAATTGGAGTTTACTGCTTTGACCTTTGCAACAATACGTATTTTTTTGAATGACTGCATGTTCCATTTCTTCAGGGGATTTGAAGTGATGAGGGCCAGGGAGCTAGTGGTGAGGGGGAGGGATGCTGGAGGAAGGGTCTAGAGTGACTGCGATGTGGGTTTTGACCTTCTAGACCAGGGATTTGTACCCTTGTGACTAAAGATATCCTGTGGCTATACACATTAACATTACAGAGGTTAAAAGGCAAGCCTGAATTGCATGTAGCAGGAAACTAGGGAGTTTTTCAAGTCTAACAAAGTGCTATATTGAGGACAATGATATCATCCATAATGGCTGCCTGTGGCACACCATGTCAGCTCTAACTATTTTTCTCCATTTGACACCCTCTGCCCACTAAAAATCTCACTGGACTTATCTACACACTAGCATGGGACACTATTTCATCAGATAAGAGGCCATGGGATGCCAGCAGAAGCTGAGCAGGGTAGATGTGTTGCCCATAGACATTTTTGTCACTGTGACTGGGTAACCATAAGCCAAGCTGAAGAACATAAAGCCACAACATAGCACTACTAATTGCATGTTCTTCTTCTTTTTTCTTTTTTTTTAAGTTTATTTATTTATTTATTTATATTTTATTTATTTATTTATTTATTTTGAGAGAGAGACAGGGAGAGAGGGCAGGGGAGGGACAGAGAGAGGAAACAGAATCCCAAGCAGGCTCCACACTGTCAGCACAGAGCCCAATGTGGGACTCGAACTCACAAACTGAGATCATGACCTGAGGTAAAACCAAGAATTGAATGCTTAACTGACTAAGCTATTCAGGCACCCCTGTATGTTCTTCTTATGCTTCACCATTTTTCAATTCCAACTTTGCAGAGAAAAATGCCAGCATTCAAATTCAGAGTCAAGGAATATTTGCAGGTGCCTCTCTGTGCCTAGCACTGTTCTGGGTTTCAAAATGCCTAATGAGCTCCAGAGTTGGTCAATCCCTAGGAATTCACAAATCTGCCTCAGCGCATGATCTCAGGGAATCTCTCTAATCTTATCTGTTAGAGAGAAAATAATTTCTACTTCACAGGGTTGTTATAAGGATCAAATGATTAGATAGGTAGACATTGATATAGATAGATATAAATATATCTTAGAATAATAATGTCAGCTATTATTATTATGACTGTTGCATTTAATTCTTACAACATCGAAGGCAGACTTTGTTGAGCTGATGTTTTGGTCTGTTCAGGCTGCTATAACAAAATACCACAGAGACTAGGTGGGCTTGTAAACAACAGAAATTTATTTCTCACAGTTATGAAAGTTGGGAAGTCCAGGATCAAGGAATAAGCAGATTTGATGTCTGGTGAAGATCTGCCTCCTGGAGAGAGGTGACTAGGAGCTCTTCCAGGCCATTAATCCCATTCATGAAGACTCCACCCTCATGACCTAGGCACCTTCCAGAAGCCCTTCCTCTCAGTACCACCACACTGGCCATTAGGATTCCAACATATGAATTTGGAGGGGACACAAACATTCAGACCATAGCAACCTTTTTTTTACAAATGAGAAAGCTAAGCTTCAGAGAGAGAGAATGATGAAGCATTGCATTAACTCTTTCAAACCATTTGATGTCCTGGAGTTAGTAAGTCCAAAGGAAAAAACGAGGGCCCCAAAAAGGAATAAAGGTCTTTGCAACAGTGCCAGTAGTTGCTGAATATTCCAGAATCCCAGCTTCGCAGGGATTCTTTCCATGGTCACGTGTAGCTGCTGCTACTCACTGAGGTTTGGTTAATTTGAAATATACAGCAAGTTAAGGAAATTCTTGTGTGTTAATACCTGGGGTATCACCTACCCATTTTTTAAATGAATTTATTTCATAGATAAACTCACACTGATTTATAAAGTTATATGTACAGGATGTTCCTTGCTGCTTTCTGATCATAATAAAAACAAACATATAGACACTAAGAAATAGCTTAAATATCCATCAAAAGGTGGCAGTGTATATTCATTATGATACTTTTTCTCTCCAGATTCATTGAGATAATATTGCCATATAACATATGTACCTTAAGGTATACAACATAATGATTTTATAAATGAATATATTGCAAAATGATTACCACCATAAGGTTAGTTAACATCTCCAACCCCACACATAATTACCGTTTTGTGTGTATGTGGTGATAACATTTAAGATCTACTTTTTTTTTTTTTTTGGTAATCCATCTTGATATCAGGCCCTTTGTTCTCTGATGATCAAAATCTCGTGAAGAGAAGTAACTTAGGGAAATACATAAAATGTGTGGCCAGAATTGGATCAGGTCTAACTGGGCTTTGTTTTTTGTTGTTTTTTTTTTTTCTGTGTTTGTTTGTTTTCTTTACCCTATTCAGTACCAACTCAGAGAACAACTACCAGCTTTACTGAGGATTTCTATATTTGGGAAAGAGTCCACAATTTCAAAATAAGTCCTGGAAAGACAGTGATATAAATAAGCTTGTAGAAACTTGGGGAAGTTAGGAAGGAGAGACACATTTGTGGCTAAAAAAAGTCCTCATTGGAATATTGGCAGGAAAGTAAGAGGTAAGGTTAGCAATGAGGGAATAAGCCCTGGGCCACCAGTCTGTAGTCCTTTCTTTTCTTTATTCAACAGATGATTGTTGAGCTCCTACTCTGGGACCCTGGGCTAGGACTGCACTGAGAATAACATAAATATGATGAAGGGGAATGGGTCTCCTTGAGTGGCAGTGGGGAGAGTCCTCTTACCCACATAACTGTTACAGCACAGGGTCCTATCCTGCCAGTTCAAAACCCAGCACGATGACGGCTAGCTCAGAGCCCTGAGCCTGCTTCAGATTCTGTGTTTCCCTCTCTCTCTGACCCTCCCCTGCTCATGCTGTCTCTCTCTCTCTCAGAAATTAATAAAACATTAAAAAAAAAAAAACCAACACCCAGCACGAGCCCACTATTTCTCTATTTCTCTCTAAGCGTTAAGCACCCACATCAACCCTCTCACTCTCCCCCGTGATTCAGTTCAGCATTGCAACACTGACTCTGGCAAGCCCCAGGCTGGAGTGCTGGTTTCGCCAGTGTTTAGTAGTTACATTACTCTGTGCAGCTTGCACTGACTTTCAGTTGGCTCATCTGAAAAGCAAGGTTTATAATACTCACTTCTTCCAAAGAGTATTATGAATGTTAAAGATGGTTTATGTCAACAACGTAGAGCAGAGTCAGGTATATACTAAATGGTATATGCAGCACACTTATTTATAGATCCATTGGAGTCAGGCTTTTGAGTTACTAACAGTAACAAACACCATTACCTGTAATATTATTCACCCATGAGAAAGGGGGATATCCTGCCATTTGTGACCACAGGGATGGAACTTGAACACATTTTGCTAAGTGAGAGAAGTCAGACAGAGAAAGACAAGTTCAATACCATTTGTATATGGAATCTAAAAAAATTCAAAGCTATAAAACACAGAAAGTAAAATGGTAGCCACCAGGGGATGGAGATGGGGCACAAGACAGCTGGTATTTAAAGGCACAAACATGTAGGGGCACCTGGGTGGTTTAGTCGGTTAAGCATCCGACTTTCGCTTAGGTCATGATCTCACGGTTCGTGGGTTCGAGCCCCGCGTCGGGCTCCATGCTGACTGCCAGCCCGGAGCCTGGAGCCTATTTCAGAGTCTGTATCTCCCTCTCTCTGACCCTCCCTTGCTCACGCTGTCTCTCTCTCTCTCTCTAGAAATAAATAAAAATATTTTTTAAAAAATAAAAAAATAAAGGCACAAACATGTAATTAGTAGTACATAAGCCATACAGACCTAATGCACAGTATCATGAATATAGACATTATTATTATTATATTATAATTATATAATGTGATAAATATCACTACAACAGCAATCTTTGCTTGGAGCAAAAAGCTCCAACATGAAAGTATAAATCAGGTGCCCTTCAGAGTCAAAGGTGGAAGTGACTACACGTGGCTGGAGAGACCCAGAAAGGCTGTTGTTTCTCTTTTCCTGCTTGAGCATCGCCATCTGTGAATTAACAGATCAGCTGGGGAAGATGGCCTCCAAAGGCCAATAGCGGCTCAGGTTTGCTGGCATTTTAAGAAACACCCTGGAAAAGCATCTAGTTTTCAGACTCAAGTGTAGGGAAATCCTGGTTAGGATGGGCGGGGAGGAGGGTTATGGTGACGATCAGGAACGCCACATATGTGGCCCCTTGACAGTCCAGTCCCCTGCCCCTCACAACTCAGCTCACACCAGTGAGCATGCTCATTGACCTTCTGCTCATTACTTTGCAGAAATAAGTTGAAAAAATAGGCCAAGGAGAAAATCAGCGGATTATCAACCAAACCCTGGTCAAATAACACAAAAACTAATGACTAATAGTGGAGTCTCAGGCCTGAAGAACGGAGTCCTCACAGAAGCCGGAACGCAGGCCTTCCACCAAGGTCTTCCAGAGTCCCAGGTTCAGTCTCACATTCCATTGTGTCTGCCTCCGCCACCCGTTCAGGTATTTGGGGATGGTTTCACTTTTATTGTGATTTGAAATGATTCCATGACTCAGTTCTATTGTTGTTCTGTGTACAGTGAGTAATGAAACATTTTTAACGGCATCTTTTGGGCGCCTTTTCCTGTGATTTTTTCCAGCTTAATGACATTATTGGGAGGGCTTCAGGGACTGTTATGCAGATGTACTTCCTGGCGAAGTTGCTGCTTCAGGAGAAGTCATTACTTTTTGTGGGGCCCACAGGCACTGGAGAGGCTGCTCTTACAAACAGCTTCCTGCGACAGTTACCTCATGAAAAATATGTTATATGTCAAATTAACTTCACGGTGCAGACCTCAGCTAAGCAGGCCCAGGACATCTCCCTAACGGAACTTGAAAGGTACCCAGAGTTTTAATTAAAATCAAGAATGTAATTGTGCTTAGTTTACTCCTCAGAGATTATCCACAAAATAATATGAAGCGCTCGCCTTCGGTTTCTGACAGAATAAATGAAACTTGATTTGTTCCTCCCTGTAATGTTTATTACCGGGGAAACTACATTTTAATTGTTGTTGACAAATATTCTGATTTATGGGGTGCATAAAATGGAATGCAGTCTAGATAGCATGTGTCGACTTAACTTTTTCTTTGCAAAATTTTGCTTTGGGAGGCTGTGCTAGCTGTCTGTCGTGGGTATTCTTTAGGCCAAAGCATATTAAAGTAAATCACCAGATTGGATCTTGACTAGTAAAAAGAACCATCTGTTAGGGAAAAATGTAAGCAGTGGGCGATAGAGGCGGTACTTGCCAACACAGGGAGGGCAAAAAGATCAACTGGAAGAATGGCAGTGTCCGGGGGATTCTATCCAGAAGCTGGTTAGCTTTCCAGCATCCAAATCATGCATTTTTAATTCATCACATGGCAAAAAGACAAGTCAGACACTAATTGGCACCATAAAAGAAAATTTGCACCATA
Organism: Hyaena hyaena; assembly: GCF_003009895.1. NCBI lineage: Eukaryota > Metazoa > Chordata > Mammalia > Carnivora > Hyaenidae > Hyaena > Hyaena hyaena. Next base: position 246,379 of record NW_024081313.1, on the reverse strand, counting down.
CCAGGAACTGTTCAGTCAGGGGGACTTTGTGTCCCATTCCACATGGACCGTTTTGTATTCTGTTTAAAGTTTAGAACTAAAACCTGAGGACGCAGAGATAGCTAAAGAATCTATTTAAATGACAGGTTCCATTCAGCATGCTACTTCATTACCAGAAAAATATTTGGGGGTAAATATGCCCATGACCCTTTTGGAAGCAAAGTAAGAATCTAGTAAATAACTGGCATGTATGGAGTGTCCCAACATATATACATATACATATACATATATATATATACACACGCACACATATATATACACATATATATAAATATGTATTTATATATAATGTTATACACACACACAATGTTTCAAGTGTTAATGAAAAAGTATTTGCTATCGTATCAACGATCAGTTGGTTCTGATAGTGGTCATTTTTTATATGTGTGTCCTTAAGAAAACTAGAATAAGTATTGATTAATTTTAATGATATATGTTAAATGTACATTAATATATTTGAGAACTATTAAGTCGAAGAATCCTGAGACTCACAGTATTTCTTTTCACTGGAGACAGTTAAGCCTCAAGAGTACACAAAAGTATTGCTCTGTTCTTCCAGGTCCTTGTCCCAGAAAAAGCAAAATGAATGTTAATGGAGGGTCCTCTTTGCCCTCAATATGGCTATGGGTGATTACAGACTTTGCATACTTTGCTTTCAAGATTTTTCTTATGGCTGCTTTCTCAAACTTTATATCCCAACACACTTTGCTTTTGCTGCATTTTTAGCTCAAAAAGCTCTTTCAAGCATAATTAAATCATTTAATGTTCCTGAGTGTTATTTCCCTCCTTAAGAAATGCAATTTTATGTCATTTCTTTAATTTGTACTCCTATTCGTGTTTCTGCCTTAGAATATCCCTATCTTTATGAAGCTCCTGCAGGTACATTTCCAACACCTGGGATTTTAAGAAATTAACCGAATACTGCCCCAATGCAGATGGGCAGGGCCAGGCCATTACTCCCACTAGTGCACTTTCTTTGGGACCTTTTGAAACTTAAACAGCACTGTGGGGACTCAGCATTACATCTCAGCCAAGTTCTCCATCCCCAACTCCTGGGAAGAGAACAAGGTGACAGACAGTCAAGCCTTTCCTTAGGTGACATTTTCAGAGTTCACATAAAAGATGGATTTTCTCTTTTTCTTTAGTCTTGAAATTTTTCAAATCTTATGGAAAGTCTGGAGGAAGTTAGGGAACTTTGATCATAGAGGCATGAAGGAATGGTTGGGACTCAGAGGAGCCATGTGCAGAAGCTGGAGGAGAATTTGGGAATAACTGCTCAATTTGGCAACTTTACCAAAAATGAAGTGGTATCAAAAATAGCTGCTGGCTTAGTCAGCTCAGGCTGCCATAGCAAAATACCACAGACTGGGTCACTTGAACAACAGAAATTTATTTTCTCCCAGTTCTAGAAACTAGATGTCCAAGATCAAGGTGTTGGCAGGTTTGATTTCTCCTAAGATTTCTCTCTTGGCTTGCAGACAGCCACTTCTCACTGTGTCCTCACATGGCCTTTCCTCTGAGTGTGTGCATCCCTCGAGCCTCTTCCTCTTCTTATACGGACATCAGTCATATTGGATTAGAGCCCACATATATGACTTCACTTAACCTTAGTTACCTCTTTGAACACTTTATCTCCAAATACAGTCACAGTCTAAGGTATGATGGGTTCGGACTTCAACATATGAATTTTAAGGGGATGCAGTTAAGTCCGTAACAACTGCAAATGCTCTTTAATGTGGTGAGAGCAGCCTATGTGGCGGAAATTAATTCAATATACCCAAGATGCAAAGCACCCCACTGGAGAACATGAATAAAGCCCATCCTTGAGACTTGTAGGATTTTATTTCTGTGCCTGAAAGGGCTACATGAAAATCTATGGGATTCACAGCCCAAGACATTATCTTTAAGAAAAAGAAAGATTCCAAGAAAAGAATCATCAAAGCTTAGTAACTGTTCACAGGATGTTCTGGTTAATCTAGCCTTAAATTCATTCTAAGCCCAGTATTAGAGCACCAGATAAATCTTTTCACAGTGGCTCTAGACTGTGAGCTCCTCCAAGGCAGGGACTCTGTGTCACACATCTTTTGTGTCTCTCATGCCCAATGAAGGACATGACACATTCAGGGGTTGGGCAGGGGGGAGGTGAGGGGGAGCGCAGAAGTGGTGAGAGTTCCCTGAACGGAGGCAGACTTTGTTAGCAGAGCAAATGAGGAGAGTGTGGAGAGCCTCAAGTCCTGCTGATTTCATTATATTAGGTAGAACTATCTGGTATTTCTCTCAAATTAGAGCTTTTTCTGCCAGAGTGGTATTTGAAATACAATGCATGACAACTGAAAAAAGTGAAGAATTCACTTTAAAATTCAATGTATTCATTCCTAGTGTTTACTCAGAAAATATTTGCAGAACATATCAAGGCATTTAAAGTTCAGAGGGAATTAACAGCCCCTTAGGAATATCAGTGACGTCATGGAAACAATCTAAGTATTACCTAAAAACTCTCACCAAACTTTGGCATACTACCTCTTTTACATTTACACCCTTTCTTAGAGAAATAGAAGGTATGTACCTTATTCTCCTGCTTATATATCTCTTTACAATTGTGCCAGATGGGAATTTCTACTAAACTTCTAATTTTACCCCTAGTGGTTTTATTAAATATTAACCATTTAGTCAACTCACCCTCAGACAAATAATTGTGCCTTAGTAATGAGAATTGATTTTCACATATTAGTATGGCAACAAAGGAAATCTTAGATGTTTTAGGTGTACCATATTAACTTTTCAGCTGAAGACTTAGCTGGTAAGCATAACATGGAGACTATGAGAGAAGGAGACCCATCCTTTAGACTCCAAGTATTTTCTTAAAAGAATAACTAATATAAACCTGGGCTCTATTGTTCAAAGTTTCTTGTATGTCTCCTAAAAAGTCAAGGCAATTTCACACATGTCGTCTTTTATTTTTACAGTATCCCTCTCAGGAAAACCAATTGTTGTGCCTCTGTTTTGTGAATGCAAATACTCACTCAGGAGATATTCACAGCTTTCCTACAAGTCACGGTGTGCATAAAGCTGGGACCACACTCCAGGTCTTCATCAACTTCAGTGACAGAGCTGACTTTAACGGCTGAGAATGGAACTTTCTTGAAGGTGCCTAGAACCTGTAGAGCTCCTGGCATTTGGTGGGCACTCAGAGCAACACAACTTGATATGCAATAGATTTCAAATCACTTGACCTTCAGCTAAAACTTCCCTACAGTGGTTCAAGACCACCTATACGAAAAACCCTCCTATGAATATTGTTTTCATGATTTAAAAAAATTATAAGGTAGAGCCACCTTTAACAATCTGGAGAAGACAGTTGGGAAGAAGCATTAATAATCTCTGCCCTATAAAGAACAAAACAGTGACTATTATTTACAAGATGAAAAGGAAATTTACTCTCACTATAGACAAGCCATGTGTGGCCCACCACAGGACTCCCTTGGATCAGTGCCTTTTGTCGACACTCTCTCTAGATGAAGTTTAATTTAGAACCATGTAAACATAGAACCTTAGGGTTGTAAGAGGTCTTAATGGGCATCTTATCCAGGATTCCATTCAGTGCTTGAATTTCTTCCATATTTTCCCCCAGCTGATGGTCACTCACTCTTTGCTTAAACACTTCAAATATAGTAAGAGGTTACTTCTCCTTTGAACATCTCTGACTGATGAGGGACCTCCATAAATTCCATCATCATGCAATGAACAGAAATGACTAACTTCAACCTATTATTCCAGTCCCATGCTGGACTCCCAGAGAACTGATCTAATCCTTCTTCTAAAACATAGTACTTTCATTGTTGGTGATACCCATCCTGTCTCATTTTCTCCCAACTGAACAATCTCAGCTCCTCCAACCACCCTTAATAGGACACAGATTCAATTTACCACCTTTCCTTGTGGTCATGCCACTGAATGTATACATTTTTATTTTATTTTATTTTATTTTATTTTATTTTATTTTTTTAATATTAGAGGGAGAGAGACTGTGCAAGCAGGGGAGAGGGACAGAGGAAGAGAGAATCTCAAGTAGGCTCCAAGCTCAGCAGAGAGCCAGACACAGGGCTCAATCCCATGACTCTGAGGTCATGACCTGAGCTGAAATCAAAAGTCAGACACTCAACAAACTGAACCATTCAGGTACCCCTGAATGTATACATTTTAATATTTATTCATTTCACAGATACTTATTGAGTGAGTGCCTAGGGTATGTTAAGAACTCTCTCAACATATCTATCTCTTCTTGTGTGAAGCCAAGAACCTAAAAATCAGGCTGTAACTGTGGTATATTCTACTAACTGAATACAAAAATGTGGTCAAGTCGTTTAGTATCTTCCTAGATGATTTCTTCCAGAATACCATTTCCCATTAAACTGGCACCATACTTCTACTAATATTACTGAAGACTGAAGTGGGGGGTTTTTTGTTTCTATTTTTGCTTGTTGTTAGTCTTTTAGTAAAGAATACTGGCAGTCATTATGGTAATAGTCCCCAAATCTCCATGGCTTAACTTGTAAGTTTGTTTTTTGTGCACGTCTCAGGTGACGTGAAGTCACAGATCAGGAGACAAGGGCAGGGGAAGGGCTCCCCTCAGCACAGTCCTTCATGGACCCAGGCTTTGGCACATTCCTAGGACCTCAGAGTGTCCCACCACATCCAGCCCTAAGTCAAGGGAAAAGTGAAACTATGGAGAGGCCTTGGTGCTCTTAACTGCCCAGGCCCAGAGGGGAAACACTTCTTCTTGTGTTCCGTTAGCAAAAACCAGACACAGAGGTTGGGAAATGTAGCCTAGATAGGTCCCAAAAAGGAGAGATAAACTGAATTATGTTGATTACAGCAGTGTCTACACAGCCTTTTGGGAGCAATCCCACCATGGCCTTGTATAGAATGAACTGTCTGTTTAAATCCTAAACCTCTTACAAAAAAGTCACATGGATCATACTGTCCTGAATTTCTATAGTTTGTTTATTAGTTGGTTGTCAAATTTTTGTCTGATTTGATTCAGACCATTTATTTTGTTTTATTTTCAATCTTTATATTGTCACAGTTTATATTTACTATCAGTTCCATATTCATGTCTTTTTATCATCTGTACATTTCGTAAGATTATTGTTATGTCCTACTGAAAGGCATTAACTGAAAAGGTAAATGACCCACGGCACACTATTAGAAACCCCCTTCCAAGGTAACAAAAATGAACATTCTTTGTACTTAGTTACTGTTATTCTTCCAATTATGAAGTCATTTAGATAGACAGAAGATAGATAGATGATAGATGATAGATAGATAGATAGATAGATAGATAGATAGATATAGTCATCTTGCTAAAATGCATATCTCTTTCTCATTCCCTTGCCTGAAATTCATCATTCATTTTTTAAATGAACAATTATTTTTAACTTTGGTGGTGGGTCAGGTACCTTGTTAAGATTTTGATCCATTTCTCCTTAATCCTCACAAGTACCTGTAAATAGTTATGCTCATCTTACAGATAAAGAAACTGAAACTTAGGAAGATGAAGAAATCCAGACAAACTAAGTAGTTTGGAGGCAGAATTTAAACTTTGATGTCTGCCTCCAGAGCCTGCTTTTGCATGTGCTTCACTACCTTTGATACCTCAGTGGGTCTTCTCTGTTCTCCTCCCTTGGGCCATAGGCAGATGGGTTCAGGCAGGGAGAGATGGATAACCTCAATAGTACATATCTCAATAATTATCAGGGACCACTGTTATGTTATTATGTCTCATGATTTTCCCAAGATTCAGTGTCAAGTATACCAAACCATGGGTTTCTCCATATCCAGTAGACCTTTTGCTGATCTTTTCTTTTGGCATACTTTGGCTCTGTTGGCCACTCCCGCTCTCTTGAAATACTTTCTTTCCTAAGCTTCAGTGATATCTCACTCTCCTTTCCTTCCTTCCCTCTAGCCATTCCTTCTTTGTCTTCTTCTTTACTTAGCATTAAATGTTGCTATTCATTAAAATATGAATCTATGCCCCCTTCTCATCCATGCCTGTAGCTGCAACATCACATATATACAGATAAATCCAAGTGTACATGTGCCATTTTTAAATAATTTTTTAAAATGTTTTTTATTTTGGAGAGAGAGAGAGAGACAGTGTGAGCAGGGGAGGGTCAGAGAGAGAGAGGGAGACACAGAATCTGAAAGGGACTCCAGGCTCTGAGCTAGCTGTCAGCACAGAGCCCAACGTGGGCCTTGAATCCACAAACCATGAAATCATGACCTGAGCCGAAGTCAGACGCTCAACCGACTGACCCACCCAGGTGCCCCAACATGTGCCATTTTAGACTTTCCTCTGAGCTCCAGACCCAAATATCCAGCACTCCCTTGGCTTATCACACTCAACAATCCAAAAGCAGACCTGAGCTTCTCTGGCAAACATGGTTTTCTTCCAGGTGTTTCTTAGCTTGCTGAACAGTATCCTTATGCACACCAGAATCAGAGAATCATCTCTCTGCCCATCACTATCCTGTCATTATCTTTACATTCATGCATTCTTTCAATCTCTGCCACTTCTACCCCTATCCAGCCCTTCAGTGCTACCTCTTCTGAAAGAGCCCACTGGCTAATCTGCCTACATTCATTCTGGTCTCCTGACAATCCATACCCTCCACTGCAACCAGAGTGATCATGCTAAAACCTAAATCTATTCACATCGTCCTCTGCTTTAAACTTCTTGATGGGTCCCCATTATTCCCTGACCCCTAACCACCTGACTTTTTCTCAGCCACTTAGCTGTTATGCTCCCTTCTGCCACAGGACATTTGTACATGTTGTTCCTTCTCTCCAAAGTACCCTTTCCCATGACAATCCCAATCCCCCACACCTGAAATAACCATACTCCTCCCTCACCTCAGTGCACACCACTTCCCAGGGAAGACTAGGTCAATTTCTCTCATATGCTCACAGTTACATACCTTCCTCCTTTCTTTTGTAACAGTCACCGTGATTGTCCTTTTACATTTATTCTGGTGATTCTTTGATTAATGTATGTCTTCCCCACTAGACTATAAAGTCTTTAGGGCAAAGCCCATATCTCCTTTTATCCCCCCATCATATTTCCAGTGCCTAACAGGATGCTTAGCACATTTCTGTGAAATAAATGAATGACCCAACCCATTCTATAATTCTAATCATTTGATTCCCAGGAAACTGTCCTGATCTAATGAAAGCTAAAATATCCACTTCATTATTAAATTACATCTTCATGAGAATTCATTGTGGGTAGGCCAGAACCAAAATTTCACCTAACCACTAAAAGCATATTCATTCATGTGCATGAAATCTACCATATTACTTCACAGCGCATGATGAAATATAAACTCCAGTGCCGGAATGTTTTCCAATAGTGAGCTATTAATAATTTAACAAAATTAATTCAGAACACTTCACTCAACAGTGAAACAGAGATGAGAAGGAAATGATGCGTGTACCAGTCTTCTAGGGTTGAATTAAATATGGCAAACAAGTAAAAGGGAAAAGCTGCCGACCCTTGTTTAGAATGAAAGTCCCCATTTACAATTTAATACAAATTTTATGTTTTTCTACAGATATTAAAGAACAAACATCAGAGACATAAATAAAAATCTTTGCTTTACACAGGTGAGTGATTTAACATGGTAATAGTCATTTGTCAGGCCTCAGAAAGGGAAGGAAAAATTGAAGAGATTTTTTTTCTTCAGCATAAAGCAGGAATCAAGTCAAAGAAAAGCTTTCAGTAATTATTATTATTAGGGATAATCATTAGGACTAAAAAATGAGGCAGACAATCCACAGAGCATAGAATTAGCTCCTATCCAGAGGGCCTCACAATTTTCACTCGAACAGCATAGAGAAGCAGGAGACATTTATTAGAAAAACAGGTGAGCCACTAGTGGAGCAAAGTTTCCCTGTCGGAATCTTACTTTGAATAGGGAAGCCAACTGATTTCTCTATCCCACACACCAAAAGTGAAGAGGAGAAAGATGGTGAGCAAGCTGCCATAATTGTTATCCAAAGTAAGGAGAAAACAGATGTCCAGCAGTCAAAATGCAACTCATCAATAAGAAGCATTGGTATGTAGACCAGAGGTACCCAGACAATAGAGCATCACCATCACATGAAGTCTTGTTAAAATGCAATAACTGGAGGCGGGGGGGGGGGGGGGGGGGGGGGGGGGGGGGGGGGCACGGCTGGGTGCCTCAGTCGGTTAAGCATCTGACTCTTGGTTTCGGCTCAGGTCATGATCTCAGGTTAGTGAGTTTGAGCCCCACATCAGGCTCTGTGCCGACAGATTCTCATTCTCCCTCTCTCTCTCTGCCTTTCCCCTGTTCACACTCACTTGCTGTCTCTCCTTCTCTCTTTCAAATAAGTAAACTTAAAAAAATAAAAATAAAAAACATAAAGTGTAATAACTGGGGCCTGCCTCCTAAAGTTATGATTGGGTGAGTCCAGGGCGGGCCCAGGGATTTGCAGTTTAACACGTGCACAGGTGATGCTGCTGCCGCCCTTCAAAAGCCACACTTTGAAAATCACACACAGAACTTCTAATAATAATGAGAGCTTACACTGTGCTGAAGGTTTTACATATGTCATCTCATTTAATCATTATAACAACACTATGAAAGGGGAAAAAATATCCCCAACTGTTAATAAGGAACTTGAGGCTGAGGCATTAGTTAACTGGCCAGCCCAGTGTGTGGAAAGTCTAATTCCAAAGATCAGGACGTGGAAAACACTGCCAAGGGGAAACACCAACCCAAGCAGGAGCCACAGGACAGCAGTAGAAAGATTACATTGATGCTGCATTCTTTTTTTTTTTTTTTTTTTTTTNAGGAGAGAGAGAGAGACAGCGTGAGCAGGGGAGGGTCAGAGAGAGGGAGTCACAGACTGAAACCGGCTCCAGGCTCTGAGCTGGCAGTCAGCACAGAGCCCGACGCGGGGCTCGAACCCACGAACCGCGAGATCATGACCCAAGCGAAAGTCGGATGCTCAACCGACTAAGCCACCCAGGCGCCCCTGATGCTGCATTCTTATGTAAATGGATTATTCTCCCGGGACCCCCACTGCCCTGCAAAGAAGCCTCCATCCTAAAGACAAGGCAGTAGTCAGAACAGCTTCGGAGTAAAACAGACTATATCTTGGTGACATGGGCTACAAGCCTCCTCTCTATTTCAATTACTCATCTTCTTCATAGACCTAATAATTCCTACCTCCAACGGTTGTAAGAATTAAATGAGATAATGTATGTGAAGCACTTAGTACCTGGGGCATCATACCAGCTCAGAATCTTCTGGCTCCTTTATTATTATTCCTATTGTTGCTTCGTTATCTTCAGCATTAATGTTGTCATCCTCAAGGGAAGAGCAATTATTTCAAAGGGAAAATATAATGGCCTTGATAATCTTCAGTGATCAGTTCATGGTATTCCTCCTGTTAATCAAAAGCTTGGCAGTTTGGGTCACGTGGTTCTAATGACACAGGTGCTTCTGACAGAATTAGCAAAAATAAGTAAAGTAAAATAAATAAAGCCGCATTCGGTGCCCTAGTTTTCTCCAGTATGGTTTACATGTTCTTCTAATTAAATTTTTGAGTAAACTTTGTTCCACAGCCGTGCTGGGTTTACTCAGATGCACCATCGAATGATTCACAGCCTTGATAGAAACTTCTCCGCTCTCGGTGCCAAATGCCTTGCTGTAGGTGCAACATGAGAATTCATCTATTATTTTACCCTCGCTTAATTAATTCCACCGCCAGCTACCTGTTGATGATGGGGGTCTGTTGACAATGCTAAACAAAGTCTTAAGTCAAAGAGTTTTAATAACATGTTTACTGCTGGGTGATCTGCCGCTTTTGATTAAACTTCATGAGGATTTATAACCATGTCTCCCCCCCACATGTCTGTAACCTTTAAGGGATGTCTGATACAAAGCAAAGGTCATGGGTTCCGAAAGCCCTTGTTCTAATAAATATGTTAGACAGCTGATCCTGAACATGCAGCGGTTTCTCATCCTTTCTCCACCCTCCCCCCACTTACTTTTTACAGCAGCTTCCAACAAGGATAAAAATTAACGCGAAAAGAATGAATGGTTTAATTTTGCAAGAGAAAAGAGAGCGGTTTACGAAGTCTCACTGGGGAAAGGGGCTTCTGTCTTTGCTGATGACCCAAACGTGTCTGCCAAGGAGAAATATGGTGTCCAGTTTCCCATTGAACTGCCACAGGAATGGATTGGCCGTGGCTACTGGCTTGACAGGTGCAATAAATATTAATTAGTGTGCTTGGCTACAGAGGGAGTAATGATATACACTGCTCCTCTGAAGCGTTAAATTGTAGTGTTAGTCTTGATAATGCCTCATCTTCTCCATCACGGCAGGAAAACATTTTGAGTTACACGCGTCCCTATATAGGCAAAGGAATAAAGGTTTATCTGTTGTCAGGAATATTGCAGGTGCAAAAAGTGGGGGCTAAGACTGATGTGAGTCAGGCACCAGGTATTCCGTGTGAGTGAGTGAGTGTGTGTGTGTGTGTGTGTGTGTGTGTGTTTTAATCAGCATTTCATGTGGCACAAACCGATTTCTATAATATTAAGGGATAAAACTGAAACATTTTGCTATTGTCAAGATACTTGATTAGGTTGGGGGTGGATTTGAAAACTCCTTGTCTGAAACAACTGCCACAAATATGCATTAAATATTGGAGAAACCGTGTTTATTAGATTACAGAGGAGTTGGTAGATTTGTGGGATGCTCCCCAGTATTTGTGAATAAATACCTAAAACAGCCTGGGTACTGGAGATGGCTGCATTTGGGAACTAAAGATAAAAATGCTCTTAAAATTCAGCTCCGATCAGAAGCAAAACATAACAAAAAATAGGCGAGGAAGCCTCAAGATAAGCAAATTAACATTGGCATTGATTCTAGGCTTGCAACAAAACACATTTTAGAAACGGTTATGTTTAGTTGTTTACACCTGAAGTTACAGCAACGGCAACAGCATTTTACCAAGAAAAGAGGCTCTAATTAAATACTGATATTTTCCAAATCCTTAATTATAATGGCTTACAGTTCTGCCTAAGGGCTTCTCTAGGAGCTAATTTGCTGGAATATTACCATTTACACTTTTTCATTTGTTGAAGATCTTGTTCCCTTGTGAATTGCCTTTTTTAAGTTTGTTGTAACTTCATTTGCCATTCTTTCTGGGAATGCTTCCTACCCCCTGTATAGGAAAGACTAACAAGAAACTTGGCAAACAAAGTTTTGCTTTGGGTGGAATTCTTTCCCCCTCCCGCACGATTTAAATGTGGTGATAACTGCTTTTGTACTGCAGCTGCAAAGCAATGGTTTTTGGCAATAGGAATGCACGTGTGTTTCTTATTCTCTCCTGGAGTCCTGGGTTCTAGCAGCATATCCTCAAGCAAGCATTTCTGGAGCTACAGGGAGCACAGGGAAGCAGCACTCAATGGGCACTGAAATATTAACTAATGATGAATTGCCCTCAATCAGCAGACACCTGGGAACTGGCACTGGACCATTTTTGCAAAATAGGCCTGCTGGGCAATCTCTCAGGACACAGCTCCAATCAGTGGGACATACCTTCCTCAACTCTCTCCTCTCCTGCAACATTTCCGCCTGCTTTCCCAGAGAGGGACAGAGTCCATCTCCAAACACCCCAACCCCAGGGCCTTGGAAATGATTTGACTACCCCCTAGAGGTGGCTCCACAATTATAGTCCTCAATATTTTCTGTCTACCAGACTTTTAAATACAAGGAACCATTCTATGTAAGCAGCTGATGGGGAGAAGGAACTAATATGTGACTTGTCACCTCTTGTCCTCAGCATGGAGTCAGATCTCTAGAACCTTATCCTTGGCAGGATGGACCAAGAGGTGAACAAGGAAGCCCGTGGGGGAAGAGCAACGCATATTCTCTAGCCCCATGTAAAAATGTGCTCCCCTACAGGCCCCAGAACTATAAGAATCTGCCCAGATATTATGAAACAATTTGTGGAAATGGCCAGGTTTCTAACTGTAATCAAAATACAGATAATTAATGAGATACTTGAAGAAGATTAGAATATGGATACTATGGCCCCAATATTAAACACTGCCTTAGTGATATATGTGTCCTTCTGCTTTGAGAAATTTCAAAGTTCATTCCCTCAACAAAAATCAAGGTATTTCCAAAGGCAAAGCAGGAGATAGTATTCATACTCATACTGGGCCCATGAAAATGAAAAGCCCACAAACCAAATTTTGAGAAAAGTATATCAAAAAACTGAATAAGCTTTGCTTCATTGAGCTCCAGAGATTCTTTAACACTCTTTAATATAGGGGGGAGATGGGCATGGAGGAGGGCACTTGTGGGTATGAGCACTGGGTGTTATATGGAAACCAACTTGACAGTAAACTATTTGTAAAATAAATAAATAAATAATATGATAACATAAAAAATTTTAAAAAACACTTTAATATATAAGATGCCAAATCTACTGTAGTCCTGGGCTATGACCTAATGGTTGGAATGACTAGGCTTCCCCTAGGCATGGTTTAAGAGACTCAAAAAGAAAATGACCTAGTTAGATCAATTATGCTTTTACCCATAAGAACAGAAAAGTCCCTATTGAAACCTCTAAAAATGTATATCTTAAATGCATGTCTAAATAAGGGGGACTTAAAATAAAAATGCTACCATTAGCATTTGGGGGCATCTGGGCTGTTCAGGTTAAATTTCAGACTCTTGATTTTCAGCTCAGGTCATGATATCACAGGTTTATGAGATCGAGCCCCATATCAGGCTGAGCACTGACAAGCTGCTTGGGATTTTTTCTCTCCGTCTCTCTCTTTGAACAATCAACCTCTCTCTCTCTCTCTCTCTCTCTCTCTCTCAAAGTAAATAAATAAACATTTTTAAAATACCGATGGAATTTGGAAACTGACATACCTGGGTTTAAATAGGAAGTCACCAGGAGATGTGCAATCTTGGATAGATCACTTGAGCCTCATTTTTCTCATCTGTAAATTGAGTATAGTGGTACTTTTCTCAAAAGGCTATTAGGAGGACCCAATAAGATTATATTTTGTAATGTTTGGTATCTAATAAATAGATGCTATGCATAGTAGCTACATGATGGTAATTACTATAATTATTGCTATTAAATTTCAAAATCTTCACCATGATCCATAAGGCCCTACATCATCAGATTCCTTTCCATGGTCGTATGATGTGGTAGGCAGAATTACATATAGCAGGAAGACTCCACACCCAAATCCCCAAGACTGTGAATCTCATGCCTGTGAATGTGTTACAGTGAATATGTTTAAGGGGCTTATCAATTGACTTTAAAATGGGGAGAGTAGCGTGGATTACCCAGGTGGGTCCAAAAAAATCACAGGAGCCCTTAAAGCAAAGGCAAGCAAGACAGGCAGATTCAAAATCAGAGAAGGACTTAATCTGCTGTTGCCAGCTTAAAAAAAATACGAAGTGCCACATGGATAGTGTGAAAATGAAGTGCCAACCACCAGTGAGGATCCTGAGCCTCAGATGAGAACTACCTTGACTGCCATTTCGATTTCAGCCTTGACAGACTCTAAGCAGAGAATTCAGCTGTGCCCAGACTTCTGACCCACTGAAACTGTTAGATAATAAACGGATGCTGTTTCAGGCTCCTAAATTTGTAGTGATTTGTTAAGGCATCAATAGAAAACCACTGTAGCCATCTACCCCTTACCTAAACAGACATTTTGAATAAGCCATGCTCTTTCTACCTCAGGGCATTTGTACAAGCTGCTCCCTCTGCCATTGATTTCTTTCCCCAACTTTTCACTCCACTAACACATATTCATTCTTTTGGTGTTGGTTCAAATTTGACCTCTTCACAGTAGTCCTTGGATTTCTTATCCAAAGTGGGTCCCAGAGGCGCCTGAGTGGCTAAGTTGATTTTGGCTCAGGCCATGATCTCATAGTTCATGAGATCAAGTCCCACATCAAGCTCTGTGCTGACAGCTTGGAGCCTGCTTGGGATTCCCTCTCTCTCTCTACCCCTCCCCTGCTCATTCTCATTCTTTCATTCTCTCTCTCTCTCTCTCTCAATAAATAAGTAAACTTTAAAAAATAAAGTGGGTCCCCTCCCCACCACCATTTACACTTTCTTTGAAGACTTGTTGATCTCTTCCCAAGTCTGTCACTTTTGTAATTATCTCATTTGTCTTTTGTTTACTTTTCCCTACTTAACTGTAAATGCAGCACATACCATGACTCAATAAATAGTTGCCAAGTGAACATGGATTAATGCTTTACCTCACTAAATTCTTATAAATTATATCAAGTGAGGGAGATACTATTAGTACCCCATTTTACAGATAATGAACCTAAAAAGTAAAGAGATTGAGTAACATTCCCAGAATCACACAGCCCCTAAGTGATTGAGCCTGTGAATGACCCCCATGGCTCACGTTCTCAATCTCTGAGCTTTCATGCCCCTGTGATGGGAATTCTACAGGTAGGAAAATATCAACATCACGGGGAGCTAACAGATGTTATTCCCCTGAATTCAGATATTTGGAGCACTCTAAGTATAACAGACACTTAAATTCAAAACTTTGCCTCCTTAAACAAAAGTTGAGGCGTGGTCTCTGTATTAGTACCCTATGGCAGCCAAAACAAAGTGGGTGCTTAAAGCAGCAGAAATCTATTATGTCAGTTCCAGAGGCTGGAAGTCTGAAATCACCTTGTCCTCAGGGCCATGTTTCCTCTGAAATCTGTAGAGGAAAATCCTTCCTTTTTTTAAGTCTTTCCTTAAATTCTGGCTGTTTTCTGCAACCCTTGGTGTTCTTTGGCTTATAGATGCATAACTCCAATCGCAGCCACCATTGCCACATGACATACTACCTCTGCGTGTCTGTGTCCAAATCTCCTCATTTTATAAGGACACCAGCCATTTGGATCAAAGGCCCACCTACTGCAGTTTGACCTCATCTTTACTTAACTAATTACACCTGCAATGTCCTAGTTCCTAATAAGGTCACATTCTCAGGTGATTCGGATTTCAACATGAATATGGTGGGGGCACAATTCAACCCCTAATAATCTCGAAACTATGATATGTGACTTTGATGGTTATCAGAATGAGGTATGTTCTGCACATCTGTGTTGGTCTTGCTCCTCTCTCTGCTCTGGCAGGGTCTCTCATCACCCGGGGAGACCACAGCCACCTAGGTCAGAGGCTGCCGCCACTGCCATGGTGGCTGTGACAGGAGGGAGCAATTAGGGGACAGGCTTGTCTGTGAAAGCCAAGGTATGTCTCCTCATTACTTTCTCTCTCACTCCCCACCTCATCTGCGCTCTCTGCCCAGGCTCTCGGGTACTCATTTATGGAAAAGCACGTGATGGGCATGTGTAACTGTGGAAGTGTGATCACTGCCTTGGACACTTGATTTGGCAAATGGCAATTTTGCAAAAGCATTTGCATAAATCTGGTGAGCTCCTTTCTTGACAGTTCTAACTAGAGACAAAAATAGAAACATGGACAGCAACCACCAAAATTAATGGAGCCAGATTATTAAACACTAAAATACCTGCTCCTGACTCTGAAGCCAGTCACAACTCATATACATTTTATTGTACTAGCAAGAAACCACAGCACAGCTTGAAGTGTGACTTTGAGGTCACTGAACACGGGGAATTCTCCAACTGTTTCACAGCTACCACAGAGTATGTGTGTGGAGACTGCATATTTGCAGGGGGGAGAAAAATCTATGTTTTAAAATTACCCAGTCGAAATTTTCCAATAATAGAAAAATGTAAGATGAAACTCATGCATATATATGCTTCAGGGCATCTACTACATATTGGGACTGGAACAAAGGACCTCTGGCTTTTAGTGAAATATGTGTTCTGTTCCTTGAGCTGTTTGTTCCCACTCATCTCAGGCTTCCCGCTAGCCCATGGCTACCAGAAGGAGAGCAGTAAGAATAAAACATCATAATATATGAATTGTGTTGCTTTTTATGGAGTCCTGGCATTCTAGTTCAAGTGTTCCAAAATAACAGTTAGATATTTTAAGCTGGTATGGCTTGGGCACTAGCAAAGAGAACAGAGCCTGCCCTTTGCAGTACAGGGAAATGCGTTAACACTGCTGTGCCTGATTCTTGTAGGAGGTCTGAGGAGTCCAAGGAAAGGAACAGGGTGGCCACGGAAACAAAGGAACATTCTGGG
This sequence comes from Hyaena hyaena, assembly GCF_003009895.1. Classification (NCBI taxonomy): domain Eukaryota; kingdom Metazoa; phylum Chordata; class Mammalia; order Carnivora; family Hyaenidae; genus Hyaena; species Hyaena hyaena. Next base: position 230,089 of record NW_024081313.1, on the reverse strand, counting down.
GATATTGGAGAGTGGTTGTTTATCAACCGATCAATTGTTATCAGTGTGAAGGTAAAGAACAATATCCTACAAATTTATACCCCAAAGCCCGCCTTGAATGTAATAACCTTTAGATGCAATTTACCATGAGAGGTATGAGTAGGGATTTTCTTTGGGGTAAGATGTGAATTCTCCTAGCTGTCCCTTGCTATAGCTCCCCAAGGTCCTGTGAAACCTCTGATCTGTAGCATTGTTTTACCTGGATCATAGCCAGCCGTGTGAAGAGTGTCTCAACTGAGGCCGAGGATATGTCACTAAATAGTTAGCCTCTCACTCACTAAAGGAGTTTTCCCAGCCATTTCCAACACAAGTTGCAGCATGTTTACAGGAAACACTACTTTGACAAGAAACTCTGTTAAACTTTAACTCTGAAATATATTCAGAGACATTCATACAAACAGATTTTCTGCTCAATAGACAATGTTCGCTTGGAACTTAGCTTCAGGTGTCCCCTAGGTAATTTCCCATTACACCTTGTGATGTAGCTATCATAGGTCAGAATGAAATAATGGTTAATTCCTATAGTGAGGAAAGAACAATTGGAAAATCCATAAACTGTCTCTGTTTAGCTTACAGGAAGCAAAATGATAGCCTTGAGAACAATCTATATTCTTGAATTAGTTGTCAATAATTAAAACTCAAGTATCACATTTATTTTTTTTAATATTTTTATTTTTTTTTTAAATTTATTTCTAGGAGAGAGAGAGAGAGACAGCGTGAGCAGGGGAGGGTCAGAGAGAGAGGGAGACACAGAATCCGAAATAGGCTCCAGTCTCTGAGCTGGCAGTCATCACAGAGCCCCACGCGGGGCTCGAACCCACGAACCGTGAGATCATGACCTAAGCGAAAGTCGGACGCTTAACCGACTAAGCCACCCAGGCGCCCCTCAAATATCACATTTAAATAAAATTTGTATTTTCCAACTTGCTTTAAAAATTGGGTGATTGGCCACCCTGGGCCTCCCATGACAATACTCAAAGTAAGGAAGGGCTGGCCAATTCACTACACTCCCCACCTACTTGACTGATTTCTGTTACCTGTCTGACCTCTATGGGCATTTCAATTTCTGACCCTTCATTTTGTCTATTGCCAAGGCCAATTTTGTTCTGTAAGGAAAAGCCTCTGTATTGATTAAAAGTTTTCGGGACATTAACCTGAATTTTCTTAGCCTTGGTCACTGCTTGTGAAATTCAATACTTAAACTATTCCAAAACATCTTCAATTGCTATTCAAGTCAGATGCATTTACTTAAACAAGCAATTAGTCTTGGCATAAAAGGCTGAAAAGAAATAAATTTCATGAATCTGCTACTTGTTCTTCCCTAGATGATGCCATTAGTCATTGTCCAAGTGTTGATGTGTAGCAAATACTGTGCCAGTTCTGGTACCAAGGAGATTGGAGATAGGAATGTCTAATGTCTCAGAAAGCTCAAAGGAGAAGAGGGTGGGGTTGGCTAAGAAATGGTAAATTTTCTAAATGTCTACTATGCATAAGATGCTCTACCAGGAAGGCTGTGAGCTTGGGAGAAGGTGTAGAGATTGAGAGAATAGACCCCAAAATAATACCATGTATACAGTTGACCCTTGAACAACATAGGGATTAGGGGTGTTGACCTCCTGCGCATTTGAAAATTCACATACAACTTTTGACTCCCTCAAAGTTTAATTACTAATAGCCTACTGTTGATTGGAAGCCTTACAGATAACATAAACAGTTGATTAACACATATTTGTATGTTCATGTGTTATATACTGTATTCTTACAATAAAGAAAAAGAAAGGAAAATGTTACTAAGAAAATCTTAAGGAAGAGAAAATACATTTATAATACAATACTGTATTTGCTCAAAAACTCTACATATAAGTGGACCTGCATAGTTCAAATCCATGTTGTTCAAAGGTCAACTGTATATATGAATATGAGCAGACATATATATAACATATGTATGTCATATATGAGACATGCTTGCCACTGGTTGGGAAATCAATGACTGGTACCTAATGCACAAGTATAATTTAAATATTTTGTAGATTATATTTTATTTATTTTTTAAATTCTTTTTTAAAGTTTATTTTTCACAGAGAGAGCACGAGTGAGGGAAGGGCAGAGAGAGGGGGAGACACAGAATCCAAAGCAGGCTCCAGGCTCTGGGCTGTCAGCACAGAGCCCGATGCAGGACTTAAACTCACAAGCCATGAGATCATGACCTGAGCTGAAGTTGGACGCTGAACCAACTAAGCCACCCAGGCATCCCTGTAGCTTAAATTTTAAATACCAAAGACAAATTCACTATGTTATCTAAAGTCTCCTTATAGAGGCACCTGGATGACTGAGTCAGATAATTGTCCAACTCTTGATTTTAGCTCAAGTCATGATTTCATGTTTCCTGAGATTGAGCTCTGTGTCTGGCTCTGAGCTGACAGCATGGAACCTGCTTGGGATTCTCATTCTCTGTCTGTCTGTCTGTCTGTCTGTCTGTCTCTCTCCCCGCAACCCACTGACACATGTACTCTAAATAAATAAATAAATAAACTAAAAAAATTACTAACATCTTTATAGAAGATTCATAGACTATCAGAAATATGCACAAACAGGCTGAAAAAAATTCAAAAGTATTTAGTCATTTTTACCTCTCTGCATGGAAACAACTACCAGTGTTGCTTGTAGAGTATTCTCTACGAAATTTGATTCAAGTTTGCCTCAAGCGGAAAGATGGTTGAATTAAAAGTCCATGCATATTTTACCATTGTTTACAGTGACGGGGAAAGGAAGATGATGTAGACATTACTCACAATCTCCCATTCCCCTTCTTTTCTCCAAAGCCCTAAACTTTCCCTACCCTGGAAAGTACCTTCCCCAAATCCAGGATCCATTACATGTGCCCCACCTTGGAAGTCATAAGACATGTACTGGAGCTGAACTGACTGACTGCTTCTCCTCCTAAACAAGAGGCTTATCCAAATGTAAGAGTGAAAACAAAAAAACAAACACTAATTTTCAACCATTCATAAAGTAAGCTTTTTCTCTCACAGCTTACATAAAGATTTGACTGAAACAGATATTCTTGCTAAATCTGAAAAGATGGCCAAAAAAAACCATTTTGACTCAGTTGTTTTGTAAAAGATTGAGGAGGGATGAGTTACTGTATAATTACATAAAATAAGTAAATATTTATTGAATACCTACTGTGTGCTAGGTTATGTGCCAGATACTGGGGCTTTAAAAATGTGGCCTGTATAGGTGGATTAGGAGGAACTTAATGGAGGAACATGGGGGAGAAGAAGGGGAAAAATAGTTGGGGAGAGGGAGGGAGGCAAACCATGAGAGACTCATGAATGCTGAGAACAAACTGAGGGCTGATGGGGATTGGGGTAAGGGGAAGGGGGATGATGGGCATGGAGGAGGTCACTTGTTGGGATGAGCACTGGGTGTTATATGGAAACCAACTTGACAATAAACTATTCATGAAAAAATAAATAAATAAATAAATAGAAAATTAAAATGTGGCCCCTGACATAAAGGACCCAGTCCAACAGAAGTCAGACATAATAAATGCTAAAATACATACAATATGGAAATATTTCAGAAGAAAAGCATAATGGATGTATTCATTAGCTACTGCTACATAGCAAAGCACCCCCAAACTTATACTCTAAACACCAACTGATAATTTCTCACAGGTCTAAGGTTCAGCTGAATGATTCTGCTGACCTTAGCTGGGCTTAATTATGTATCTGTGGTCAGATGTTGGATGTTTAGTCCAGGTTAGCCTTGGCTGCATCAACCTGGGCTGACTTGATTCTGTTCCACTTGTCTCCTTTTCCAGTAGGATTCCATGCATGTGTCCTCAGGAAAAAATGCAGACGATCAAGGGGTAAAGAAAGCAGAAATTGCCCTGTGCTATTTTTAAGCCTTTGCTTGAATCAAGTTTGCTACTTTCCCATTTGCGAAAGCAAGTCACACAAACAAGCCCAGTGTCAGTTTGAGAAGAAACCATCAACTAACAGAGTAAGAGACAGACACAGGGATGCCATTTAATTTGGGTCATTCATGCAATCATGCTACCATATTGGAGAAAGAAGAAAGGGTATATGTGATGGTTTTCATAGGATAAATAGAATTTAACAAAGTATTGACAGGGAAAGGGCTTCCAGGAGTAAGAAGAACAGAAACACAGTCTTTCCACCATAAAGGAGAGACTGGAAGAAAGAAAGGAACCAGGAGTTAGGAGACCAGTTAGGAGCTATTGCAGCTGTACAATTAATTAATAATAAAAATAAGGACTCAAGCTAGGGTGGCAGCAGCAGAGACAGCAAGAAGGGGAGGAATTCAGAGGCCTTATGAGAGCAGAATCTGTAAGAATGAATAGATGTCAGAGTGGGAAGAGAGAAGAATCAAATATGAGCTACAGTATGTTGAGACTCTGAGCTGATGACAATGATAATACAGGTCATGAAATGGAATAAGTTTGGGTGCAAAGACACAGGACAAGTTCTTGTTTTGGCGTGTTGCTGTAGAGGTATCTGCTATAGTAGTGAGACCTAGTAATCTGCCATATAAAAAAGAAAATTTCCAAAACTTAATGAACATTGCTCAGGGCAGTTGTGGTAAATTGGAAAGAGCCATGACTATGGAGCTAGAACTGCTGGAGTCCCAGCTCTTCCTCTTATTAACTGTGTAAAAATATGAGGATAAAGCAGAGAAGAAAATGGCAACACAGGGGGTTACCGATTGTTCATTTACTGATATGTTCTGAATCCTTTGCTTTGCTTTAGTGCAGCCTCTTCCTTCAGCCTACATCACCTCTTCATTTTTAAAAACCAGCCATGCCTACAAAATTCTAGGGAAAATAAAAAAGATCTGTGCATTCAGAGGGACATGCATTTCACCTACAGGTTTCAGAAACCATTTGGGATTTTTTTAATATCAGTGAGCTCTGTTCAGATAAGCGACAGCTGTAATTTTTTTTCTTTAAGCCTTTAAGTTACTGTAATTTTAAAAATAACCTCAGCTGCTTTGCATTTATATTAAGACTTATTTTTGCATTATTATTTCATCAGGAAAAACTTGACTCAAATAACTTTTAGATATGATTTCAAAAAGGTTACTGAGTTTGTAAATGTGATTAGATTGGATTTGGATGCTAAAAAGTTTTCCAGAGAAACATATGTACAATTTTATGTTGAAAGTATATAGAAAAACAGAGACTCGTTATACCAAAACTGACTCCACAGGCCACCTTCATAAGCATATCAATTACAAAAAAAAATTGAAGTTAACTCTGGAGTGAAGAGAGCACAGAATTACTGAGGAGCCTTTGGAATAACCACATTTAGTCAGGCCAAACACACTTCTGGATAGGACTGATCTGAGCCAGGTTTAAGGGAGCAGAGGACAAGACAGAGAAAACAATGCAGAATAAGTGGCCTATTATGTGCTGCATGACCAGCAAGCATTTGCTATTGGAATAGAGTTGAGTTGAGAGCAGAATCTCAAGGCCATTGAAAGTCCCCGAACCTACATATGAAGATCAAACTCATTAGACCTTGGCCTTTTCCAGCCTTTCTAGACCTGTGCCTTTCCTCTCTAAGCTCCTCTCTCCCTACTCCACTGAGATGACTCCATCTCACTATCCCATCAGCCTACCATACTTCAGAACTGGGGTTGGCTTCCCCCTATCATAGGGAGTATGGCTCTCAATGGTGGCTATGTGGTAGTGTCACCTGTGAAGCTTTGTCAGTCCAGTTATTTGTTTTTAATATATCTGTCCTCCCTCTCCAAAAGGCAGAGGACAGATATATTAAATTCTTTGGCATTAGAGTCTAAATTTAATGCAAGTTTGTGAAGACAATGGGGAAGAAATCAACATTTATTTTGAGGGTGATTTTAATGAATCTGATAATGATTGGCACCTCCCTACGAAATCATGATACATAGGTCACAAAGAGAGACATACATTTCTCCTCCTTGTGGCAGATTAATGACTTCTTGAAAGCTGCCATCTTCAAGAGGCTGCGAGTAGGACCACAGGGAGAGACTACATAAGAATAAAAGTCAGTAATTCTCTCCCAGTCTTTCAGCATCTCTCGGAAAGGCTTGCTAGGTCTATAATTCAATTACATTCACTGCGGGGTTGTGCTCTAAAAAAAGAAGATAGTAGGCTTCTTTTGTTCTCCCTTTTAAAGGGGCGAACATGAGAATACCCTTTTGAGCAGAGCAAAACAGTCCAAGTCTGGTTGCCAAATGGTCTGTGTGTAGGTGCCTGCTCTTTATAGTCATTAGGTACACAAGCCACAACAGTGAGTGTAAGGACAGCCCTTCTCACTGGAAGGAGGGGTGTTGTCAAGCATCCTCAGAGCCATCATCAGGCTCAACAATTCACTAGAAGGACTCACAGAACTTGGAAAAACTGTTATACCCACTGTATGGTTAACTACAGTGAAAGGATACAGATTAAAATCAAGAGAAACCAAGCACAAACTTCCAGTTATCCTCTCCCAGTGGAGTTATACAGACAGCACTGAATTCTCCCAGAGCCAATATGTGACAACACATATTGAGTATTGCCAGCCAAGGAAGTTTGCCAAGCTTTAGAGTTTAGGGTTTTGCTGGGAGTCACATAGCCATGGAGTACCTTGTGGCTGACCCTCATTACCCAGCTTCCAGGACCACCAGAGCTCAAACTGATATCACATGGTCCAAGCCCCCTCCATAAATCACACTGGTATAGTTCAAGGTTACAGATAAACAAAGACATTCTTGTCAAGTAGGATATTCCAGAGCCTTAGAGGTTACCTCTCAGGAGTCAGTCAAGGGCCAGACCTTTCTCTGGAATGTGGAGGATTTGAACATCCCAAACCTGCTGTGTCAAACCTTTACAGCACGGGAGAGAAGCAACTCAGGATATACTTTCAAGGTCATTCACTGGAAAAATCTTCTTGTCTTTCCATGAGGGGAAGGGAGCTCTGCTCTGGAGATCCCCACGTTCTTTATTCTTACAGTGAAGGCAAAAACTGAAGTCCAACCACACATACGTTTGAGTTCGCAATTTTATGTCTGTAAAGCATAATACTTTGCAATCCCACACGTAATAGAAGAACATAATGTATACACCAAAAAATAAGAATGAAAACCTAAGTCTTTCAGCATTTTCTAGGCTAATGAACCTTCTGCGAAACATTTTGAAAAGTTAAGAAATAATCTTTAGCCTTGAAATAGTCTTTGGTTTTCAGTATTTTCTTTCCTTCTTCCATACATGTGGATATCAGATTTTTTTTGAGAGAGAGACAGAGAGAGAGAGAAAGAGAGAGTAGAGGAGGGTCAGAGGGAGAGAGAGAGAGAGAGAGAGAGAGAATCACAAGGGCCCATGCTGTAAGCATGGAGCCCGATGAAAGCTACATCTCATGACTGTGAGATCATGACGTGAGCCAAAACCAAGAGTACGATGCTTAACCAACTGAGCCACCCAGGCATCCCCATCCCCAGAATGTGTCATAGAAATATCCAGTGTTGAACTTTTGGGAGGTTTCAAATGCAAGTCAAAACATTTTAATACAATTCTTGTAAAGAGAGACTAATATACTTACGACAACTCACTCCCTTAGATTATATGCTGGTCTGTGAAATCTGTGAGTTTTTTAAATGCAAAACTCTCAAAACCTTTAACCATTTTTTTCTGCTTACTTTAAAGTGTTTACAAATTAGGTCTGTGCTCTTTGATCCAGGTTGATTTATTTGCATTTGTATTTAATATTTTTACCAAAGGGCAATGGGCTTCTACATATGCTAAGAATCCTATCTCTCTATGCATTGAGAGTAAAACAATCTACAACATTCAGAGAACCAAAGATTGGAAGTTTGCTCTGAACCTGGGACTCTCCTACACTGTACCCAAGCCCATGCCAAATTTGTACAGGTGTACACCACATGAACAGATGAACAAATATGATTATAAGAGCTCTTAGGATGCACCTGAGCCCATAATGCATTTCTCCCAAAGTGGACTTGTGCATCTGTTATAAACTTGAAGTATTTGTTTACTTGCCAACAAAAAGCTACTTAAATTGCAAACCATGTACCCTATTAGGTCTTACAGTTTTAAAAAGAAGAAAAAAGGAAAAAGGACAAGATGAGATGACATGACAGGAGTGTCACAATGTGCTCAATGTCTTTCAGGGACTACAGAGCTCAACAGAAAGGCACAAGATTTGAGGGATCCTAACTTTCAGAATATTACAGTGATATATCACTATCCTTTTGTTCTGAGAATCCACTGTCATGTAAGGAGAATGTCGAATTGTAAAGGTTATTCAACGTAGCTTTTGTAATAAAGTTTGTTGAAAGCAAAAATATATATGTATATATAATATAATAAAAATATATAAATATATATATATTTGGAAAATAAATATGGGAAAGATGTTCCCTACTCCAGACCCTGGATATTATCAAAGATATTCTCTTTATATGGTCTTTCTGCTCCTTCTCAGTAATACTCATGCCCCAGATTCTTGCTTCTCCCCTAAACATGTTTTTGTCTACACTCCTCCAATTTTTCACTCACTGAACAAATAGCTTTTAGTGCCCACTCAGTCAGTCCCTACCCCCATGGAACTTAAACTCAAGTGGGGCAAAATAGATCATTAACACACATATATGAAAATTAAGTATGTTAGAAGCGGCTGAGTGCTATAGAGAAAAATAAAACAAGGTGAAAGGGATGAGAAAGACCCAGAGGACTGACAAAAAAACACTTTCCTGGAGAGCCTGGGTGGCTTAGACAGTTAATCTTCAGACTTCAGCTCAGGTCATGATCTCCCAGTCCCTGAGTCTGAGCTCTGTGTCGGGCTCTGTGCTGATAGCTCAGAGCCTGGAGGCTGCTTCAGATTCTGTGTCTCCCTCCCTTTCTGACCCTCTCCTAACTCTCACTCTGTCTCTCTCTCTCAAAAATAAATAAACATTAAAAAATTAAAATAAAAAACATCCTGTGTCCCTTCTGTTTTCCTTTTTGCTTCTTAGCTGTACTGACTCGGCTTGATTTGTTGCTGGAAGAAATCAGTCCTTTTCCTTTATCCCTCGCCTTCCCACTGGTGTGTACATTGTGCCAAAAATAATAACTGATAAATTTATCATATTATTTCTTTTAATCCTCAAAACAACCTATTTGAAGAAAAAAAGCCTCAGGAAAAGTGAATAATTGGTGAAGGTCAAGTAGCTACTTAGTAACAGAATAGGAATCTGGAACCCATGTTCTCTGAAACCATGTTACCTAGGCTTTTGTACCTATTGTCACTCCCCTTGTTTGGCTCAAGAAAGAAAAACTAAAGGTATGAATATCAGGCCGGGCAGATGAAGAAGAGTCCCAGGCAAAATGGAAAAATTACCATTCATGACATCAATCAGTAAACTGTTTTAGTGCATACCATGGGCACTCAACAAATCATTCAGCAAATTCAACTTATTGAGCGTCTACTATACTATGTGCTAGGTGCTGGGCATCATTGTCTACTTTGCATGCAAATAAGATATGTTAGATTCAAATCAATAGACAGTGGCAGGCTGAGAAATGCGTGTTTTAAATAAGAACAGAATATCATAATAATTTTGGATGTATTACTTCAAAGGAGTCTAGAAAAAATTATTCATATATGGAAAGGAAGAAGAAATAAAGGACATAGGAAGTGTAAATAAACTAAATTTAAAACTAAAAGCAGCATTAAGTTTTAAATCAGAGAGTTACCTTACCTTAATAGTTCAGGAAGGTGAATAAAGGCAACAGCATTAATCACTATAAATTTCTCTTTAAAAACCTTAAAGAGAGACCTTGTGGGAAAGAGCTATGATATAATGGATCAAGCACAAGACCTAAGACTTTCCTATCCTGACTCTGTCATTTAGCAGTTTTGTGACCTTTATGTATAAAATGAAGTTAATAATCCTTACCCAGCGGGGGTAGAATTGCATAAGGTCACACATGTGAATGTGGCATCAAGTGAACATTTTTGTCAGAGCTCTTGCAACTGCAGGGGACAGAAATGCAACTCCAAAGGTTATTTATTGGCTTGCATGAATTTTAAAAACGCAGTGCTAGTGCTTTAGGTATGCCTAGAGGCAAGAACCCAACTGATATCACAAAGAACCCAGCCCTCTCCATCTCTTGGCCATACCCTCATTTGTGCTAACTTTATCCTCAGGTTGGCTCTTCCCTTAAGGGAACAAAATGGTAGCTGGCAGCTCCAGACTCATATCTTCGGTTACAGAGCCTTTTTTACCATAATTCATCCCCAGGTTTGATAGGGCCATCCTTGGCCTGGACTGGGTCATGAAGCCACCTCTAAACCAGTCATTATGGACAAAGCAATTCTATACTTTGATTTACTTGCTTTAGGTCATATGCCTTGCTTGGGAGCCAGAGAAAAAGTCAGCCTCATTTGATCTACAAACACCGAGAGAGAGAGAGAGAGAGAGAGAGAGAGCGCGAAGGGCCATGTCCCAGGGGAAAACCCAAAATGCTGTTGTGAGAAGGAAGAATATAAGATCACAAACGCAAGCTAAACCCACCAGTATGGGAGTTCAGTTAGTATCGTTTTATCTAGATATGCTGAACTTGTGTGTCATGTCTCTGAATATACGAGAAATAGAATATAGAACCCAAGTCCTATGCTAATCATGTTTTCTAAATAATATTTCTTTTGGGGGGAATGTAATAATAATACTGCTTTCTCTGAGCATAGAGATCCCACTCAAATAGCCTTGTGCTTCAGAAAAAAATTCATCACTAAGCAAGAAAAATGCATTTCTTGCTTGGCTCATGAGCTCAGAAGAGGATATTGAAATATTAATATTTAGTGCATGCACCTAGAAATGACCCTGTACGCATAAATATGCCTTAGCATCTCCATTTATACCTACATCAGGGGAAAAAATTAAATTATGATCTTACTGTTGTGAAGAAATGAAATGAAACACCAGACATATATTAAACTTAAAGAATAGAAATGAACCCACAACACAAGAAAATTTGGAATCTCACATACTCTCCTTTCCTTAATATGGGTCTCTGTGCATCCCTGTCTGTTTCTATTGGTTAGTTACAAACTTGGTGATATATAAAATTAATAGCTTTTTACCTTTCCCTTTGCCTAAAAAACTTGATAATGCAAGTCTCTCCCATCTTAAGCACAGCATCTTTCTCTTTCTATTACTCAATTCCTTCCTTGTTTCACAGCCAAGAGTCTAGAAAGGGCAGACTACATCAGCTCTTTCTACTTTCTTGCTCTTGCCCCATTCAAGCTCATGAAAACCATAAAGTTTCTGTCTTTATCAGTAGTGAGATTTTTCCAAGCTGAACAGATTCCTTCCAGTCTTTCTTTAATGTGTCTGTAGCATTCTCTGCTTCTGGAAATTCTCCTTCCTTCTTGATTTCCATCTCAACAATGTCCCTTGACTTCCCCTCTACTTCTTTGGGTGACTCCATCCCTCTACCTGCCCTTTACATATGGCTACCCTGGGCTAGTTCTTACTCTACATATTCTCCTCTAATCTCATATCTTCACTTGTCTTCACTTCACTTCACTTCACTTCACCGCATATGCTGACAGCCCCCAAATCTTTATTTCAAGCACAGACTTCTATATCTAAGTGCCACTGGACATCTGTACCAAATTGTCCCACACTTGCATGGACTATTCAAAACAGAACAAGGACCTAGGAAAGAGCCTGGGAAATAGCAATATATAAAAGATGTAATGGAAAAGAAAAACACCTGAGACAGCTCAGAAAGGTATAATAAAAACCAAGAGTGAGGGATGTCCCAACAGCCAAAGCAAGAGTGTTCTTTTGGAAGGAAAGAGGGCATGAAACTATTACATGCAAGATTGACTAACATAAGGACTGAAGACCATCCTTTCAAGTTAACAGCTAGAAGCTCCATAGTGATCTTGACAAGAGACATTTCTGTAGTTAGGGCAGAAACTAGACTCTGGTGGGTTAAGAAGTAAATAAGAAGTAAGAAAGTAGACATAGAGAACATAAAGCCATTTTTTAAACTTGAATGAGGGAGCTGAAATAGCTAAATGGAGATGAGAGGTAAGGGAACATTTGTTTATTTGGTTGGTTGAGTCGGTGGTAATTTTAGCTGGGAGAAATCTGAGACTGTTTACTAAAGGGAGTAAAAGCAGTACAGAATTAGAAGTTGGAAATCCAGGAATCAGAGAGTGTGGGTGGTGTTAATGCTGGCTAAGCTTCCCACCACCGCCGTGTTCTATCAAGAACACAGATTTGCGTGAGCTTTACCTCCTTCACTTCTAGTGCCTTCAGTAATTCTTTATTGTGCACAGGTTAAAATTTAATCCCAAGCTTTGCCTTTAATGATCTCCTCAAGGTTTGATTTCATCTCTCCACGTTACATCCCTCAAGTCCTACTCAAAATGATGTTAGAAGCCTTTCCTTACTTCTTTCTCTTCTCTCTTAAGACCTACCTCAGGTTCGGTTTCCTCTTAGTTTTCCCCAACTACCTCAGTTCTCAATAGTTACTCCTCTTATGGCACTTCTGTAGGATTGATATCGTTCTTCATTTTTCTGACTCATGTAATTATTTACCCACTTATGTAGATGTTCCTGCTCCCTAAATCAGTTAGTTGTGAGCCCATGAAGGGCTTTGCCCATCAAACATCAGCAGAATCCCTCCATAGATTGTGAGGCTCTTGTATTAGGGACAACTGTGATACAGTGGTCGTGTAAGCATTGGAAAAGGCTGAAATTGACTCTATTAATGGAGAAAATGAAGGAAAACTCCTTGAGGTCATATAGGTCATAATGGCGAACTGCCCAAACTGCCCAGGCCAGGTGCTCCCCGCACCCACTTCCTTTCCCTACCTCTGCATAGCAATGACCCCAAGTCACCCTACCCCTGTCCATCTAATCAGCTTTAATTTTTTTTAATGTTTTATTTATTTCTGAGAGAGAGAGAGACAGCATGATCAGGGGAGGGTCAGAGAGAGAGGGAGACACAGAATCTGAAACAGGCTCCCGGCTCTGAGCTAGCTGTTGCACAGTGCCTGACATGGGGCTCAAACCCACAAACCGTGAGATCATGACCTGAGCCAAAGTCAGACACTTAACCAACTGAGCCACCCAAGCATCCCCCAATCAGCTTTAAACACCTCTGCTGGTATGAGTATGCTTCTTTTAACTTTATAAGCAAACAACCACCTTTGTTCGGGACTAAGACCTCTGAAGAATGATCTCCTCTGAGCCAACCGCCGTAAAACAAACCTCCTCCCTTCCAAGATCTCCAAGTGCCACTTAGTTCTTCCACCAGTGATCCAGACCAGATTTCCACAACACTATGAAGGTCACCATTGACCTTGTGGGAATAATTGACAGGTAGAGTAAGAAGCAGCAAGAGACAAATAAGACAGAAGACAGTGAAGGGGAATGTACAATCCTAGAAGGGTCCAAGTCTTTTGATAAACAGTTATTGAGCAACTACTGTGAACAGAGCACTGTCCTGGATATGAAGGCACAGCAGTGAACAAAGCAGAACATTTCTCTGCCTTCAGGGGGCTTATAGTCCAGAATAGCAGATAGACATTAAACATGTAATTTCAAAGGTGACAAGTGGAAGAAAAAGGAACAAGAACCAGGAGAGAGTATTGTATCCTGTATATCCCTGGTGGCTTGAGCACAGCCTGACATGTAGTGGGCACTGCCTTTTTTGAAAGGAGGGAGAGAAGAGAAAGGAAGATAACAGGATAGAAGGGAAGGAGAGAGGACATTAATTATAATCCAAATACCCCCTATGTATTGATGGTTAGAATAAACTGCAAAGTTAAAAAAAGGTTCAACCCATGTGTTCACAAAACAGATCATCATTAGATACCCACTGCATGTGAGGTACTGTGATGGGGTTATTTTCTATTTATTACAGTGGATTTTAGATTGTGATGAAAACAGAAGGAAGCCTTTGAACAAAATAACTTCTAGAATCTCTTACTTGCTTCTCTAAAATCCTGACCTTGGTCATCAACTCTATTTAATGGGGTCCTACACACATTAGTTGTGATCAGACCTTTGTTGTGTTGACCTGCGTAATGTTAAGGTGAGTTTTTTCAAAGAATCCTAAGTGGAGCAGATAAACTGTAGCGACTAGCTAGTTTCAAATTCTCTGTGGGGCACAGGGATACTTCTTTCATTTCTAAAAAAATAAAATAAAATAAAAATAAACAAAGTAAATAAATAAATAAGACCAAATTTGGGATATTTCATGGATATCCAAATCCTGAGAAAAGAAATGTTAAGTAAGAGACACCTCCATTTGAGCGGCTGTTGGTAAACAGCTACCATATCAACATATGAAACTGCATCATGTGTCACATTATTTGTCATTTTAATGCAGTAATATAACCACAAGATTACAAAGTTAAATTTATGTAAATCGTGTTTTGGAAATTACTGGAGCAGACTGTGGGGGCTGTTTGTACGCAATCTGCTAATGAAAGGACCCATCTTACCAACAGAAAATCAAATGAAGGAAATATTTTTGCTGCACTTCCTTTGGTCTGTTTTGAAGATGTAAAGGATTCTGTTAGGAATGTTTCCCCCAAAGGCTTTAATTTGGAGGAGATGGGGAAGAGAGAGAAGTCTGTGTTCATCCTTTGTTAAAGAGGCCACCTTGGGAGCTGGGGAATGTTCCCTTTGGTTTATGGTCTATTCAACAAGGCTGGTGGTATTTCTGCTCCCAACTGATTAATCTATCACTTCCCCCCCTCCGCAATGTTTTCAAGTAACCACAGACTACTCAGACCATCGTTATGAGAATGATGTCCCTGCATTATGAATCTAACATTCATTTTCATAGATGGCAGCATGACTAATGATGATGCTTCGCATTTCTATAACAATTTACAGTTTCCAGACCACTTTCTCATTGATCATCTCATTTGATTCTCATGACAACCCTGTGAGGTCTTGAGGGCAGGAATTATTGTTCTTATATTTCAAATGAAGAAGAGAACTCTAGGCTCCAAGGGGATGTCACCCCCCCAGTCAAGTAAACGGTGAAGTCCTAACTGTAATGTAGACCTTCTGATATTGATTTCAGTGTTCTTTCCATAGACAATTTGCTACAATTGTTGCTCAAGAACTATGGTCTTGAGAGTTATGCCGTGAAAACAAAACTATTTCAGGGCAAATACATACATATGTATATACATGTACAGTTACACACATAGTAATGTGCATAATATACATACATTATATATCGCTCATATCAGCCAGGGTTCAGGATACATATGCGTATACATACATAGTAATGTGTATAATATACACGTTATACATCACTCATATCAGCCAGGACAAAAATCACTCTGTTTCAAGCAGAAAAGAAATTTAATACAAGAAATTCGGTGATTACAAAATTTTTAGAAGGGCTGAAGGAAGAAGTCAGGGGCTGCCCCAGGCTGCTCAGCTCAAGAGCCCACACGCACTACTGCCAGAACACAGTCTGTATTCTGCAACAGACGTCTGTAGACTGCAACTGTCACATGACCAAGCCGAAACTGCCTATAAATAATCACATCCCTGTGACCTTGCTTACCAGCATCAACAGCAGGAAAATTGCCTACATCTCACTTTCACTTTCCAAATTTCATAGGAATGCACGTGATTGGCAGAACTGAATTCTCATCCAGAACTTTAGTTGCAAGGGAGTCTGAAAAATGTCATTTCTCGGAAGGGGTTGAGAGCGCCAATCATAGTCTCTATCATTCCCCTTTTAAAAATGTATGGTGCTCATTAACATTTTAAGGGTATTTAAAAATCCTGCAGTAAAGGAAACTATTAAACTTTAACCTTGCTAAACTCAGCTTTTTCCCAAATTGTTTGACCATGGAGCTCTTTATCTGGCAGCCCTTCATTAAGCAGAATACATTCAGGGGAGAGTGTGACACAGCAAGCCAGGTCACCTGGTATTCACACATGTGCCAACATGTCAGTCAAGGAACCAATATACATGAACTCAGCCAGCATCTGCAGCAGCAGCTATGGTGGGCCCTGGGGGCAGAGAGCAGGCCAATTCCAGTCCACACAACAAACGTGTGACGTATGCACAATAAACCCCTTTCCTTGTAGTGATTACAACGTAGTTGAAGAAAACAGCTATAGGCCTAGGCCCCAGAAACTTAAGACACCAGAATTAATACTAAGCAGGAAATGAGTTAAGACTAGATGGTGCTATAGATAGAAATCATTGTCCATCACTGAGGGTCATAAACAACCAGCAATGAAAATTTTTGGAAGCACTCATAGTATTGTTGAGTGAGCCAAGCACTCTCTGTTGACAGGCCCCACCACCCTCCCTTATCTCCCATCTGTTCGAATCACAAAATTCTTTTTTCTCTCTGACACCTGTGGGCACTGGAGTTTGACGCACCCAGATGGACACACAAACAGGTGACATGACTGTGGAATTGGTGGGGTCTGGACTGAACTCTGAAGGCCGTGGGGAGCATCCTCCACAATGCTCCTCCTGGACCTCGGCAAGAATATTTGTTACCTATGGGAGTGGGCATGATATGGTTAAAGAGTAAGCCCTGAATCAACCACCTAGACCTCGTTGAAAACTCTGAAGCAGGCCTCCTCATAGTGGAGAAATTTCAAGTGAGAAAACAGTTGTTTTTTTTTTTTTTTTTTTTTTTTTTACTGTATTTAAGTTAGATATTTATTAAAATAAATCAACTTTATAGCATTAACACTGAATTGGCCATAGAATGCAAACATTTTTCAGTTTTTCAACCTTGTTTTATTTTTTTTTTGTTTTTTGTTTTTTTTTTTTTACAAATAGTTTATTGTCAAATTAGTTTCTACATAACACTCAGTGCTCATCCCCAAAGTGCCCTCCTTCATGCCCATCCCCCCTCCCCCCCACATCCATCAGTCCTCAGTTTTTGTCAGCATTCAAGAGTCTCTCATGGTTTGCCTCTCTCCCTTTCCCCCACCATTTCCGCCCTTCTTCTCCCCCTTGGTCCTCCGTCAAGTTCCTCCTAATCCTCCTATACGTGCAAACATATGGTATTTGTCCTTCTCTGCCTGACTTATTTCGCTCAGCATAACACCCTCAAGGTCCATCCATGTTGCTACACATGGCCAGATTTCATTCTTTCAAGTGAGAAAACAGTTTTGAGGCAGGCCTCAAATGTGATTAAGGAAAGAATGTGCATGCTACCCTAAAGCAAAGAAGGCTTAGAAGGGGAACCCTGTGTATTCCTTCTCCTTCATCAGAGAGAGAGAGAACACATGATATATAATGGCTATTGTATCTCATTGTTCTTATGGGGCTTCCACTATGAATAAATCAACCTTTTCTGCATCCACATTCAATTTTTAAGCAGCTTACGTGAAATACTTAAAATACAATTCCTGGGGCACCTGAGTAGCTCAGTCGGTTGAACGCCCAACTTCGGCTCAGGTCATGATCTCATGGTTCATAAGTTTGAGCCCCACATATCAGGCTCTATACTAATAACTCAGAGCCTGGAGCCTGCTTTGGAGTCTTGTGTCTCCTCCCTCTGTCCTCTTCCCCCACTTGTGCTCTGGCTCTTTCTCTCTCAAAAATAAATAAACAAACAAACAAACAAACATTTAAAAAAACAAAATAAAATAATAAAATAAAATAATTCCTAATGCACCCAGGTTTGGAAATCTTATCCTATAACAATTTGGGGGGTTTCTCCCCTCACTCCAGCCCATACCCCACTTTCTTATATTGAAGAAACATAATACTTGCAGTCCCTTTTTTTTAATGCTTTCAAAAGAAATGCATTTTTAGGAAGACTTTTAAATGCCCTAAGGATCAGTAATTAGGGAACATAAAAATGAAGGTTTTTTTAAAGATAGTAGCATTACTCAGGGCCATAAGAACTGTCTCTGGCAAACTGAAGGGAAATTGTGAATGAAAACCCTTCAGTTAAGAATCTCTTTTTACCGGGGTACCTGGGTGGCTCAGTCGGTTAAGTATCTGACTTCGGCTCAGGTCAGGATCTCACAGTTCCTGGGTTTGAGCCCCGCATCAAGCTCTGTGCTGACAGCTAGCTCAGCGCCTGGAGCCTGTCTTTGAATTCTGTGACTCTCTCTCTCCCCTGCTCATGCTGTCTCTATCTCTCTCTCAAAAATAAATAAAACAGTTAAAAAAAAAGAATCTCTTTTTACCATATTGTTAACATTGTTTTCAAGAAGATCACTGTGGAATGAGGAGCTGGCCACTGTAAATGCTGTAATCTAGATGGCCTTATACCGTAATCACTAGTGAAGTGACAACTAGTCGAAAACCAAGCATGCCATCCGTTATCTTTGAAATGGAGAGTTAGTCTGTATTCTGAAAACAAACAAATGAAAAAGCCACATATTTCATTCATCACCAATTTCCTGGAAGTTAATTAATATTGCTTTCCCTCTAATAGCAAGTACACATACATGTCAATAGGAAAAACTATCCCCAAGGCACTCAGAAAGTGAAGAGAAAACCTGGACCCAGGATGTGGAGCTCTGGCTTCCAGAGTGTATGTGGAATACATTAAAAGCAACACCCCTCAGATGCCAGCTCTTTGTTCACTCAATAAATATTTATTGAGTACCTACTATGCACCAGGCACTGAGAAAGGCACTGGTATACAATGGTGTATTAAAGAGATGTGTCCCCACCATCTTGGAATTTACAATCCAGAAGGCAAGTCAGACAATCAAATGAAGTAAACAATCAAAGGAAGTGAACAATCAAATGAGAACAATGGGGGAAAGTAGAATACTGCCAAGAAAGGGTTGTAGGGACAGTGTCTTTCAGGAACTAACATTTGCACTAAGATGAACTTCCTGAAGAGAAGCCACAGTGAAGAACAAGGCATTGCAGTAGGAAAGAGTGGCATGTTTTAAATCCTAAAATGAGGCCATTGTGAGCAAAGCAGATTAGAAAGGGAGATGAGGAGGCCAGAGAGAGGACCCATGATAAAAAGCCCTGATTCCATTTTGGGATGAATGGGAAGCCACTTTGTATTAGTCAGCTCAGGCCGCCTTAATAAAATACCATACACTGGGTGGCTTAAGCAACAGAAATTTCTCATAGTTCTGGGACTGGAAAGTCCAAGATCAAGGTGCAAGCCAGTTTGATTTCTGGTGAGAGCCTTCTTCCAGGCTTGTAGATGGCTACCTTCTCACTATGTGCTCACATGGCCTGTCTCTAGTCTGTGTGCTTGGAGAGAAAGCAAAATTTCTGGTGTCTCTTCTTATAAAGACACTAATCCTGTCAGATCAGAGACCCACCCTTCTGATTCCACTTAATCTCAATTATTTCCATAAAGATCCTGTCTCCAAATACAGTCACACTTGGGGGTAGGGCTTCAAAATATGAATTTGGAGGATATACATTCAGTCCATAACAAGTTTAAAGCAGAAAAATAACATCATCTGACCATTAATTTCACTTTTTTAAGGTCACTTTGACTACTATGTGGAGTGTGGCTCATTAGGAAAAGGAGAAGGAGCAGGACCAGGAATCCTGAATAGGGAGAACAATGACCAAGGTGGCAGTGGCGGTGGTGGTGGTGGTGATGGCGGCGTGTAGGAACAAAAAGGTGAAAGAATTGATTAACCAGATTTTTTTTTAATCTTGCTTAATATTTTTTTTAAAAAGAAGATCTGGTGTACTAGGAAGGAAAATTGGAGCAGAAGGCAACTTACATTATCCACTTTTCAGTGACGTTTTAAAATAATACCAGTAAGTGATTTAAGGAGAGAAACAACCTGTGTGGGTCCCATATGGTAACGCTGCAGAACTGTTTTGATCATTAGCTTGCTTTTATGTATAATCATTATGATACATAGTCACGGGGAAATCTAGGAAGGCTGCAGGGTTCCGTAAGATTGGCAAATAAACATACAAACATTTACTGAAATATGTATTAGGTTCCTATTGCTGCGTAACAAATTTCCACAAAATTAGCAGCTTTTATTATCTCACCATTTCTGTGGGTCAGAAGTTCAGGCATAGCTCACCTGGGCCCTTTGCATAGAATCTCATAAGGCTGAAACCACAGTGCTAGTTGGACTGGTTTCCTTTCTAGAGCTCCGGATTCCCATTTAAACTCACATAGCCTTTGGCAGAATTCAGTTCTGTGGTCCTATGAAGAAAGTCCCCGTTTTGCTAGTTGCCAACTGGGTACCACTTGCATCTCCTAGGAGCCACCTGCAGCCCTCCTTTTAAAGGCTTACCAAGTTAGGTCAGGCCCACCTTTTGCTTAATTCAACTAATTAGTGGCCTTGATTGCATTTGCAAAAGGCTTTTTGCCATATAACATAATGTAATCAGAGGAATGATATCTCGTTGTAGTCACAGGGAACTATGGCATAGACATCCTTTCTACCTCATAGGTATGGCTTCATCCCAGTGCACAGTCTTTAATGGCAGCAATCCTTGTATCTCTAGGTATTCTGGCAAAATCAACTCTGCAGGCCCTGGGCATCCTGGCTGTCACACTGACCTACCTCCCTTGTCAGAAAGAGCAGATGTCCTCCACCCTCTAGCCCCAGTCATGTTTAGAGTCATACATGTCTGACATGACTTCCAAACTCATACATCCATGTGTCACTCCTAAGGGCAAATCCTGAAATTTCTACAGTCTGCTTTACATTTCCATATTCTAAAGATATTTGCTGAGTACCTACTATGTACTGGATGTATTGTTCACAAAAGTGAACAATATGTAAAAGATCCTGCTCTGATGGAGCTTACAAGAGGAGAGGAAAGGCAGAAAATAAACAAAATAAATAACGACCAAAAAAGCATGGTCAATTTAGATAATAGTAAGTGCTAGAAGGAGAATGAAACAAGGTGAAATGGTTGATGGTAACAAAAGAGAGAAGGTCTCTTGGAGGAGACGACATTTGAACTAAAATCTTAATGCTGGGAGGTAGCGACGTGGGGATAGCTGGTGGAGAGGAGAAGGACAAGGCACAGGAAAGCATTCCTGTCAGAGGTAAAGAGACACTTCGGTGAACTTGGCACTGGAGTAAAGGAAAAGAGTCAGCTGCAGCACATTGAATGAGATAGAGAATGGAGTGAGGAAGTCACAGAGGTAGGCAGAGGCCCGATCAAGACAGATCTTCCAGGCATAGGAAGACTATGAATTTTAGTTTCTAAATTATATAAAAATTATTTCAAGCATCATCTCAACCTATTCTTGTTAAGTTTTCCATCTCTGCCAAAACCTAGAATGGAGATTTTAACCTCCATTCTACCTATCACTTGGCTCAAAATTTAGTTTTTAATTTGACTTCTTACACCCCTTCACCCTGTATAACCAATCAATGATCTCAATTCTCCTGTCATCCTTTCATCTCCTCATCCTTTCATAGTCCTGACATGACTACTCTGCCATAGACTTTTGCCACCTCGTGCCTGAACTATTGCAGTAGCACATAATTTTTATTTCTCCTTGTACCAATCCATCAAACATAGTTACCATTATTATTGCCTTGAGTCACCATATTCATAGTGTTACTCCTCTGTTGACAAGCTTCCAATGGATGTCTATGACATAAAGGATCAAGACCATAGTCCTTGATGGGAAGGGAATCCAAGGCCTTCAGCTCCTCTCTAACTTGAACTTAATGTGAATTCAAACCTTCTCCCTCCATACTCTCTTTTCATCTTTCCCAAGCACAGCTTGCTCACTTTCTCCTTCTTGCCTTTTTTCACACTGTTCTCTTTGTCCCATCTTTATAAATCCAAAGTCGATTCTATAGAATCCAGTTCAATATTCAGCTATTTCCTCCTCAGCCCCTAGAAGAGCAGTTTTCAAAGTGTGCCCCTGGGGTCCTGTCAGAGGTGTCTGTGAGGTCCTTCTTTTCCAACTACAGAGCTGGTGAGTCCAGATTTCCTCCACATCCTTCAACCAAAGCAACATATCACAGCAGATGGACTGCAGAAGTGGATAGTAAACCAGACATTATGGAGGTTTGCAAAAATGTAAAATGATGTCACTCTTCCCATTAAAGATTTTGTTTTAAAAATTCCAAATAAAAACAAAACTGTGCTTAAATAAGGACAGACTTTATTCAAAAAGATTTGTAATGAGGGGAGTAGTTTCACCTCAAGACCTGCACATGTCTCAATATCACACTGAAAGAGGCTTCTCTTATGTAGGGAGGGGTAAGCAGGGACTTCATGCAGGGAGGAGGGCAAGCTGATGGGGTGAGTAGGTGGTAAAATCAAGACACTTCAATAAGAAATGTTTGTTTTTGGAGTTAGCCAGTCTCGGAATGAGCTGTTAAGGGTGAGTGGTGCTCACTTCAGTGCATTAGTGCATGCTCAAATGGGGAGCAAGCCAAAACTTAGAGGACTGTGGGGAAGAAAGAAATCTGATTATAATTTGATTAAGCCAGGGGTGACTGGGTGGCTCAGTCGGTTAAGTGTCCAACTTCAGCTCAGGTCATGATCTTAGAGTTCATGAGTTCTAGCCCCACCTCAGGCTCAGAGCCTGGAGCCTGCTTCATATTCTGTGTCTTCCTCTCTGCCCCTCCCCTACTCATATTCTCTCTCTCTCTTTCTCTCAAAAATAGATAAACATTAAAAATGTTTTAAATATTTCATTTCTCATAAAAATAATTTTATGTTTACCTGTATTGGGTTTATTTTTAATCAATTAATACATATTTTTAAAGTCTCATTTTTGTATTAAATGTAAATTTTGAATGGTAAATATCAATAAATACAGCCCACGTAAACAAAAGCTCTTTGGGGTCCTCAATAATTTTTAAGAGTATAAAGGGAACCTGCAATCATAATGTCCAAGGACCTCTGCTCATAAATGTCCCCATTAATCATAGAACAATGATATGATTTAGAGACTTTTCAGTTCAATCCTTTCAATATGGATTCTTATGAAGGCTATGTGACTTGCCTAAGACCACAGTTAATCCAAAGCACCAATAAGATTAAATACTGACCTCCTGATTTCTAACCCCATTTTGACCCTATACTGCTATTTACTAATAGCAAATTCGTTTTTCAGTTGTGTGTCTATGCCTCACCCAACCTCTGAGAGCAAGTCTCTACTTTATACTTCTTTCATATACTACAGAGCACCTGGCGCATACCCCTAATAACCACAGGCTAGGTGTTCAAAATTCTTGTTGGATGAATGCATACAGGAAGGGAGAGAGGAATGGATGAAGGAGAAGAGACTTTCATAGATCCACAGCCCTTGAAACCACTGAAGTCTTCCAAAACCCATACCTATATCATTTCACGCACATAAATCTCCTAGTAGTTATTTCCAGACTCCTGGGCCACAGAAATATGATCTTTGAAAAACTCTCCAAATCTTCTTGAATAGTTTACAGCCTGAGGTACTGAAAGGAAGACCCACAGAAGCACCTGGCTTCTCACCATCTTAATGTGCACAGCCCATCACAGGCCATGGCAAGAATGTCACTTAAGCTTTGTTCTGTCCCACTTTGTTGCCCACACACCCTGTGACTTTACAGTGTCTTGAGTCCTACAGAGGTTCAATTGGACAAAAGGGAAAGAGACAGAGGAGTGTGTCAACACAGATAAGAGCTCCTTCAGTCAGGGGGTGCTGGAGCAGAGCTATTGGGGGAGCCAGGGGTGAAAAGAAGCTGCTAGAACAGCTTGCTCTGAAAAAGCAAAAGAAACAAGTAAAGCTATCGATCTCCTAAGAAAAAGGAAAGAAAAGTTAAAAAATAATTGGGAGAAAATCATTTCTTAACAAAAGAAAACTATCCCTTCTTTATTTTAAGGAACATAGTCTTACATAGACTATAGTCAGACATTGTTCTGTGGTCCCAGGAAAGTTATCCAGACCTCAGCTCTAGAAATTAGAATGTGAAGGTGGGAGTCTGTAGGTGGAGTGATATTAGCTTGGATCCAAATTGCTGACCACTTCATGACCACTAATGAGGGCTTCAGGGCATATCCATAATGTGTAGGAGGTGATCCAATGGTCATTTGTTTTCCTCAGTCAAGTCTACGCCAGCTAAATTTAGCAAGAGATTAATTAATCCTGCTCAGGGTGCTAGGAAACTCTACCTAAAGCTTGCAGCTCTATCTCATTCCTCCACTGTCTTCACTCAGTTCACACAGGATTCCAAAAGCTATCTCAAATCCATATAGGTACTCATCCTCCAACTGCTATGACCCAGGGTCCTAGCTACCATTGTTGCTCATTGCATCAGTTAAGACCAGTCAGGAAAATGAAGTCCAAGCTCTGACTCAAGATATTTTAATGTAGAGGGATAGTCATAAAGGTTCTGGAAAAGCCAAACAGAGAATGATGATACAACCCAGAGATTAACAGTAGCATGGAGCCACTATTAACTCCAAGACTGAAGGAACTGAGGAAGAGATGGTACTGCTGAAGTGTAAGAACTTGGGAAGCCAGGTAGAAAGAGGAACCATGGAGAAGAGTGCCCTGAAGATCCAGGCCTAGAGACAATGGGACTATCCAGTGGGTTTGTCCAAGGGGGCTGTCCAGGAACAGCTGATACCAAAAATGACCAGCATTGCTAGGGATGCCCCACCAAGCAGGGAGAGACAAGAGGAAATATCCTGGCTTCTCCTTTCATCCAGCTCTGCAGTCTCCCTCCACTGCCTCACGTTGGTTCAGCCCACACAAAAGCAAATTGGCCAGAGAATTTGGGAAATATACTTTGTTTTGCATGGGAAGGATAAAGAACAGATTTCAGAACAAATAGGCAAATGAGCAACACATTCACCATCCCCATGGAAATTCCCTCCCAACTGGTCTTCTGGCATTTATCCTTGCCTTTCTCCCATCCTTTCTCTACACGGAGATCTCTATAAATTGACTTTCATCACTTCTACCCTTCAGCAGCTTTCTGTTGCTTGCACAAACACCCTATCATGGTCTACAGGGTCCTGTGTGGTTCTGCCTCTGCCAATCTTCCCAGCCACATTTCAAGCCACTCTCCCCCTCAGTCACCAAGCTCCAACACGAAGTGCTGTCTTTTAGTCCCTGCAGGGCCTTCACACCTGTCCTTCCATCTGCCTGGAAATATCTATTCCCCCTGCTTTGGCTAACTTCTCCTCATCCTATATAGGTCTCAGCGTAAATGTCATTTCTTCAGAGAAGCTTTGCCAAGCTTTCCCCATTTCAATGAGGTGCAAAGTTTGTGGTCTTAATCAATCCCTGAGCTTTTCCTTCAGGGCTCTTTAACATAATTTATAACTATATATTTACTTATGTCTATGATTTTTTGACTATTTGCCCTCCACCTGTCTAAAAACTCTGCAACAGTAGGTATCTTACTGAGCATTGTCTCTGGGACAGCTGCTGCATCGAGCACCGTGTCTGGCACAGATAGGTACCCACTAAAGAACAGCAGATGATGAATGCAGAGAGATACTATGATGGGAGCACATTATTTAATTTATATGTTTTTCCAAGGTCCATCCAATCTGCCTTCTGACCCTTCATTTACAAACTCAGAACTAACCACCTCTGAATAAATTCTCCCGGATGGTTAATAGATTCACAAACCCGCTGTTGCTAAATTGAGCTTCAAGGATACATTTTTTGACTTCTGTGTTTAGAAGGACAAAAAGTTCATTGTGTCCTTTGGAGAATAACTCTTGCTGAGAAAACAGGAGAATTCTGAGGCCTCCAGTTACCTTTTCATGACAACATGTGAAAAAGCCTCTCCCTTTTTATTTCCAGTCAACACTAGCTTGTCCTTATTTTTTTTGCGTGGCTGTGATTCTGTCATGCTTTGTAATGTTCATTTAATAATGTAAGGATATCACAGTATGTTTATATTATTCACAAAAGACTGTACCATTCTTTCTGGATGTGTAGCATATTTTTTTTTAAAACCTCTTTTAAGTAGGTTTTGTTTTTCATGCAGGAAAGGCTACTGGTATAATACAAGTCAAGGACACTTCCATGGTTGTAACCATGGCCCCTCCTTGTGGCAAAACACATGCAATGACTCCAAATGCCATCTCTAGTTTTTTCTTCTCTATCTAACCATTACCAACAAACCAATAGAGGAGTATAATACCCAGGCAGTCTTTGTCTGGAATTTTAGCCATGACTCTGCCTCAAAGTTTCCTTACCACCCTACCCAAAGCATTTCCTTAATGGGCCAGCCCTCAAGTCTTTTCAGTACTGTCTCATTATTTTTCATCCTACCCAGCTAAATGTGTTATTAATAACAACAAAAAAATTAAGTATGGTGTGCACACTAATCTAAAATTTTGAGTTGGCAATTAGTTAGAGCGAAATGCAATTAGATGTTTTCCTTCAAGTCCTAATTTACATGCTGAAAAACATGGGCAAGCTTCACAAGTAATTGCAAAAATAAGCCCTGCTTTCTCTGTTTGTGTGTAAATATAAAGCTTCTCAGCACACCTGCCTTTGCCTAAATAGAATAGAGTCCCAGGGGTCTTCTTGCTTTATGATCACTGAGATATACCGCAGAAAGGAAACTGATCAGCCTTTAGGTGGAAATGTGTTTTCTCTCCAATGCAGAAGCTCGTTTATTGGCATTGACTTTACCCATGGAGAGCTGAGGTATGTAAGCTAAGTCTGACAGAGCTTCATGTAATCTCATGATGTGAATTAAGGCTCTTCAGAGTTCTAGTACCTCTTTTTGTGCACTTAGAGTAATAGCTAATGTAGTTCAATCCGTTAAACGTTTCATGGGCATCTACCCTATGCAAGACTGTTAGGAACCCTGGAGGGTACAAAGTGAATGATATGGTGTTGACATCTCCAAGAGGTTACTGTCTCTTAGAGAAGAAAAGGCACAGACACAAATACCATCATGAGAAGAGCTCCACAGGAGGTTGAGTATGCAGAACCTAAGCAGCAATGCCCCTGGAAGCTACGTAGCTCCTTGAGGGATGATGAGAAAAGGTGGCGGTGTCTCAGATACCATCTCAGTGCCCCAAGAGAGAATCTAATTTCAGCTTAGGTCCCAGTCCATAAGCTAGTCTAACAATTCAAGGGCATGGAGTGGGACTTCCCATTTCTGCAGAAAAGCAAAGGACAAGAAAGGGGAAGTAGGGTAATTTTGCAGAATATAAAAGCAAATGAAAAATCAAGGACTACGGATTTTCTGCAAATAGCATTAAGGGCTCTGATAGAAGAAAAGAACATTGTAGTGCAGATGAGGGACCAAAACAAGGGGCACACAGAAAGAATCTAAAAGCGCGTAGAACTTGGATGATACAAAAAGGAAAAAAAAGTATCCAGCATGGAACAGACACTTTTCTGTTGGCCACACTACTGAGCAGTTTATCAATCCCTTAGTGAGGAGAGAATTGGCCAACATCAGAATCCCTCTATATATAATGTATAATTCTTTATTTATAAATAATTTTGCCTGCTAACTCTACATAGCTCTCATTGCATAGCATAGATTCAGTTATTATTTATTTATACCCCCATATTGTTTCAAAAATAACTTGATTCATATTTTTATTACCTTCATAAAGCCCTAAGATAAAGGCCCCTTTTAGATATTGTCATATATGCATAAATTTAAACTGGGTGGACCCCACCCAACAGCAGTGATCAAGATTTTAATGCTCAGAGCTTGTAAAACCAAACAAATAAGCCCACTACACTGAATTTTGCAGTGTCAAGACTTTGTTGTGTGCTATAGACTACAAAAGTACAAAGTGTATTGCTAAGTGTTTTGCTCAAGATATAAACAAAGAAAAGAAGTTATTCCAGCTGGAGGAACCAGGGAGAGCTTCATTGGGGGAGTACACTTGAAAGATGAGTAGGAAGGTAAGAAGAGAGGAATTTCTGACATGGGAAATGACATGTACAAAGGATGGAGGTAGGGAGTTACTTGGTGGTATGCATGATAGAAAAGAAGAAAACAGAGAAATCATTTATGTCCTCTCTCTTTTTTTTTTAAGTGTTTGTTATTTTTATATATAGGGATTATTCAGGAGATGAAAGCTAGCACAGTACCTACTTCCCTATGGCAGATAATAAGATGCTAATAGAGCCAGCAACACACTAGATGGAGAAGATCCACCTGCATAGAGGTGGGGGTTATGAAAGGATTTCAGGGGAAATATTCTTCTTAAGAATATCCTCAATCCATCTATACTCATTTCACCTTAATGGGAGTACAATCTTTCATTTTACAATTGGTAATAGTGCTTTAAAAGCAAATACTCTTAGAAGAGGCTACAGAATGGCCATCATTCCCATGTAAGCATAGATGATGTCATTGTCTGTTGCATGTGATCAGTTTAGCTAGAGAAAAGGAAGAGGACAATATAATGGAACAGCAGGCCTGAAACAGGGACAGGCTAATGTCTAGGTTCAAGTTAGGAAACAAGCAGGGAGGAAAGGGTCCAGACGGTCAGTAGTAAGGATGACTAGTGTGGCCAACGCTATACTTATTTATATGGGAATCAGCTCTCTGTGCAGAGAGGTTCCCCAGACACTTGAGTTGAGGAGGGCAGGGAAAATTTAGTCACTGTATTTTGGCATAAGTCTCTAACAATCACAAGCTTTCCTGTAAAACTCAGCATAAGGATGTCTACCCACAGACCTCAAAATCACTTCTTTGTTCCTTGAAGCCATTCCAAGCTTTGATAGGATCTTTTTTTTCTACACGAGAAACCAAAACTATGGACTGATGAAAAATCACTTAAAGGCAAACCTCATTTCTTTAAATATGGGCTTATTTTAATTTTCTTTCATAAAATACACAATGGGAATGTGTGCTGAGGTTTGGGGGAGGGAAAGCTGCCACACAAATGAAGAAAATGAAGGACCACAGTGCAGGAGGGGGTTCTAAGCAAGAGTAGTGTGATCAAAGTGGGGCTTCTTTTTTGTGGTAGAGGGAATATAGGTTGATAAAACCAAGAGCTGCTTTTATAAAGGGAGCATCACTAAATGGACAGGGGAGCGTGGGAGCTGTCAACTACAGTCCCACACTCTGCAGGAGACGAAAGGAGGGATCACAGGTGATTAGAAGTGTTTTGAGCTAACTGACTCTCCCAGGTAAGGTTAAGCTTAGCAAGAAGACCCCTGCCAGACTATCGCTCCAGCTTTGATCTGCGCTCAGTAAGCAGCTGGCATTGTGACCCTTTATCAAAAGCATGTGTGAGTAGATGAAAAGATAAAGTGGAAGACGGTAGGTCGGAAGTATCCAGGTGTCCATGGTTAATTGCATTAAGCCTCACTTGTCCATCTGTGCATTGCATGGGGTCCTTTTTTTATTTTGTATTTGGGCATCATCAGCACAGAGCAAAGGCCGGGGAGGTCCCCACTTCCTTCATCAGTGATCTGGAGATTTACTTATTTCCAGACATCAACTGTATTGTTACATTGCCACCACATTCTCTTATGTTCCCTGCTGGGAATGCCTTTTAATAATGACTGACTATTCTAATAGGATGCCTCCTGGTTTGTTTTAACTTCATTCAAATCAACATGCAGGTAAGAAATAGTAAGAGCCTCGATCAGAGTAATGGTTTAAAAAAAAAAAGATAGATAATTACAAGAAAAAAATGAGGGAGTTAAAATCCACAGGAGTTGGTTATTAATTGGATTTGGCTGAGGACTAGGGGACTGTGAATTGGGTGACTAAAAAGAGGATGGCACCACCGACTGAGGTGGAAAGTAGGCTGCCTGCAGAGCTCATGGTGCCCAGGGGACACAATATTAATAAAGAAAGGTCAAGCTCTACTATGGTGACAACCCCCAAAATTTCCTTATTCCTGGCTCATATTACAGCTCAAGGCAGTTTGGATAGCTCCCTTGGGAAGCTCTCCTTCAAGGAGTGGCTCAGGAATACGAGCTTCTCCCATATTATAATACTGCCATCTTAAGAGAACTTTGCTTCCAGCCATGAAGACAGAAGAGAGAGATGTTTGGAATTGGTGCATATCATTTGCACTCACATCAGTCCGTAGGCTAGTGCTCATTCATTCAACCTCAAACTAAATGCAAAAGAAGCTAGCAACTATAGTCTAATTGTGTGTCCAGGAAGAAGAACCCGGTTGGATAAGCAACTAGCCTGTCTCTGCCATAGACATCTATGTGATAATAGAGTAGGAAGCTGAACATACCCATGTACAATTCAGGGTAAGAGACATGAGACTGAACTGTAAATGTAGATTTGGACATCGTCAAGAACTTAAACCTAGAAAAACCTATGAGATCAACCAAGGAGAGCATATAGCATAAGAAAAGAAGGAAAATCTGAAGAACGTTAAGTTTTAAAGAGCCAGAGAAGGTAGAGCCACTGAGAAAGTTAGCCAATATGGAGAGTCACCAGGGACAAGGTGGGGACACAGAAAGTAGAATAAATAATTTTCTTCTAGTAATTAAGAGAAGTATTCAGTATTTATTTATTAAGGGAAGCTGAGTAATAGTGAAGTAATCATATGTACAGAGGCAAAACTGTTAGGTCATTCTCATTAAGAAATTTTATTCCTTCTTGTTAATAGAGGAATGCTAGAACCTTCAATTTACAGATGGAGAAATTGAGGCCAACAGAAGTGAGTTGACCCTGTAATACAACTAGATCACACACAAAATTCAGAATAATAGGTTCAGAACAATCAGGATCCGTACTCTAGATGCTGCTACCAAACTTCCTTTATTTATTCAGTAAATATATAATTAAATCCTTCAGAGACATTATCTCTGTTCTCACTGAGCATTTTTCCAAGAAATGGGAAGCCAAGTGCAGAAGTCTTCACCCTCCAACACCTCCAGAATGGGGAGCTAAGTAGGAGCTATACTCCCCTCAACATGTATCTCCTCAGCCAGGCTCTAAGTGGGATAAATTTCAAGTCTGAAATTGATGGGCCCTTAATATACTTGAAAAGGTGTTTTTCCATTTTTGAGAAGGTGATTCCCCCATCTTTGTTAGCTGAGTAGTTTAGTAATTATGTTCTTTATCACTTTGTCAAAATGGAGCGAGATGAAGCTAAACAAAGCTAGACGTCAGTGACCTGTATTCCATCAATATGAAGAAAATGGATAAGGTGACCCAATTTTCAAATGCCTTCCAAGGTAAAGAGCTCAGTCTTTTCACACACACACACACACACACACACACACACACACACACACACAAAGTGTTCTTTTACATCTATCTACTTACCAACGTACACAGTATAATATTCTTAATATAAAAAAACCAAAGAATTTAATGTATTCTATGAGATCATGAACATGATCATGCAATGCAAATTATCAGGGGAAAACAACAATATTACAATAAACTTAACTAGTTTACTATTTTACTTTTTAATTTCAACTTAAGTGCACTCTTTATTCCACTGTAATTGTCAGTAAAATTAAATTCTCTTTTCCAATTAGACTAAAATCAAAATGTTTAGCTGTTGAGCCTCTCTGAGCTCTCTATAAATCTCCTTTAACAGGTAAAATAAAAGCCATATCTGCTACTCTATCAGTCTCCAACAGTGCTATTACACATTGTACACAATAAAAAGATGGTGACATTTTTTTTTAATTTTCAAAGCCCAACTATAGGAAAGATGTCTTGCTAATGATATTTTTTTCCCCTATTACTACCAATGAACCTCTGAAGCCAAGTCTTTCCAGTGCTATAACACAAGGGCCTAGACTAGGGTCTTGGTCATAGAACCTATTCAATATTTAGTTATTGAATGATTTGAATAGATAAAAGCGTATTATTTACTAGAGATAAAGTAAGACAGTTAAGAACTCTGCTATCAAGAAGCTTACATTTGTGTAGTGAGGGATGAGAAATGTAAACATATAAATAAAATAACTTATTTTGCCATAGCTACTAGTATATTCTTGATTAAAAAAAAAAGTTCTGGGGTGCCTGGGTGGCTCAGTCAGTTAAGCATCCGACTTCAACTCAGGTCATGATCTTACAGTTAGTGGGTTCAAGCCCTCTCTCGGGCCCTGTGCTGACAGCTCAGAGCCTGGAGCCTGCTTTGGATTCTGTCTCCCTTCTCTCTCTGCTCCTCCCCGGCTTGCATACTGTCTATCTCTCTCTCTCTCAAAAATAAATAAAATTTCCTGGGGTGCCTGGGTGGCTCAGTCAGTTAAGCGTCCTACTCTTGATTTCAGCTCAGACTCTTGATCTCACAATCCATGAGCTTGAGTCCTACATCATGCTCTGTGCTGACAGCGTGGAACCTGCTTCAGATTCTCTCTTCCCCCAACCCCACCCTGGTTCCTCCCCTGCTCATGCACTCTTTCTCTCTCTCAAAATAAAATAAATAAATTTTTTAAAAACATGCTATATTATGCTCACATGCTCTCATGCTCACATGAAAGCCTCATGGTATCGGTTGGGATCTATGCAAGAAAATGGAAACCACTCTAAGTATTTCAAGTAGACTGTATTAAAATTCAGAGAACTAGGTGTTTTTAAAATCATTGGAAAGGCTTGAGGAATCATAAACAATGAGATCAACTAGAACAGAAAAGAAAGTGATTTGGGGGATAAGGAGGAGGTTCAGGTTTAGAAATTTAATTTTCAAATATAGCCTGAATAAACCAGCCCTTATTTTTTAAAAGGACAAAAAGTGCATTCTAAAGCTCTTAGCCTTTTTAAGGAATTGTGACCTCAAACGCAAATTGCTAAAAACTTAAATATTACTTGGTACATGAGCAAAGTCTGTTCCATGGAAATAAATGTTTATTCTAAAAATATCATTTAGAGTTTGAAAATAGAAGAAGTAAAGCTAATATCCAGCATTGAGAGAACTGTGTCAAATAGAAGAAACCTTCTAAAGATCAAAGATAATACAATAAAAAACAAAGGGTGGGATTAATTACTGTATTGTTTTTGATAGGTTTAGATACTTTGGGGCTATACTGTCTCCTCATAAGGAGCCCTAGGAGTCTGCAGCTTGCTTACAGGCCACAGGTAACAATATTACCCATTACAGTAGCCCTAGATGTACAGTTTACCTTCTCACATTCAAGAATTTGACAAAGTCATTCCATAAGGCAATGTATGTAGAATCACTCTATATTTTAAAAATAAAATTAAACTTTGAAGGGGAATTTTTTTACCATAGTAAAGTACAGTTTAGAGCTTATATGCTTCTAGCACCAAAATCTATACTATTTCTCTATTTTTGTTTATAATAAGTACTGGAGGTTTCTAATTCTCTTTGAAGCTCTGCCCACACTGGCACTCCCCGCCATTACAGACACCTTTGGCAGTCCTTTGCTTTCCAGAGCTACACAAAGTGTCCACTCCCTCTTTACATGGTTCTTGGCCCTGACTGGCTAAGACCATGACCATCTCCACAGCTACGAAAGCAAAGCATCCTTTGGGGCTTTGATACACTGTGCCTTTTTTTTTCTAAGTCAAAATTTCAAAAAAGACATCTTACTGCCTTGACTATTTATTGTCCCCAGAAGGATTGGTTACTCATTAAGCAAAGATTGGTTTTTTCTTTCCTCCTTGCTTCGTCAATATTTGTGTACAAGATGGTACAGTCCTTTGTGCTGACATATATTCTGGATCAGCACTCGAAGAACAGGAGCACAGTGGACCATCCCTCTAACACAGCGGTTCTCTGAATTTTTGATCCAGGTCCTACTTTTACAAAGGAAAAGACCCCATGACCTTCCTATCCTTATCATTTGCACAAAAGAAAGATGAAAATGAGGAATTAGAGTAGAACCGAATGACATTTAACATGATAATAATATAGGGATTTTCCGAAATGACCAATCAAAGCAAAATCTTTTTAAAAATTCTTTTATGTATTTATGTAACAGCAGCAACTGGATGCTGTGACTCATCCCAGATTACAACACATTAGAGAGGTACTGATAACAAAGCACAGTGTCTACAAGTTCAGGAATTCTATCCAAATGTAAATATGTAAGACTAGAGTTTTATGACAATGGTAAACATTATGTAACTAGTAGTGTTGTTATTATTTACCATTTTCTTCAAAGATACAGTCTGAATGAAACTTTCACAGCCCAAGTATAAAATATGCACTAATTTAATTCAATTTGGCAAATAAGTACTACATGCTATTGTTTGCTATGCACTAAAGTAGTCCCTGATAATACAGAGAAAAAATGAGATCCAGTCCTTGACCTCAAGGAACTCAAAATGTAGTGGAGGAGACAATGTGAAAAGATAATCAATAATTTTTTGCAAGGTGTTACAATACCATGTTTTCTTTTTTTAAAAAATGTTTGTTTATTTTTGAGAGAGAGAGAGAGACAGTATGAGCAGAGGAGGGGCAGAGAGAGAGGGGGACACAGAATCCAAAGCAGGTTCCAGGCTCCAAGCTGTCAGCACAGAGCCCGACGTGGGGTTCAAACCCACGAACCGTGACATCATGACCTGAGCAGAAGTCAGATGCTTAACTGACTGACCCACCCAGGTGCCCCACAATGCTATGTTTTTCAAACGAGAGAATTATTATTCTACAAGAATGGTACAAGAAATGATGCCAGAAAATACCCAGATTCATGGTGTAAATATGATTCATTATTCCACAAAAACTTGGGGACTATTTTTTAAATATATTTTTAAGTTTATTTACTTTGAGAGAGAGAGAGAAAGCATGAGTGGGAGAGGGGGCAGAGAGAGAGAGAGAGAGAGAGAGAGAGAGAGAATCCCAAGCAGGCTCTACACTGTCAGTGCAAAGCCCGATGTGGGGCTCGAACCAACAATGTGAACTGCGAGATAATGACCTGAGACAAAGTTGTTCGCCTAACTGACTGAGCCACCCAGGCACCTCAAAACTTAGGTACTATTAAACTGGTAATAGATAAATATTATTTTTATAATTTAGTCTCCAATGCAAAATTCAAGTTGGGATGGCAGATAGTAGGATCCACCATCAATCACTTTGTCTTGCTATTGAAGCTTCATAGGTAGACATTTGTGAAAAACACTGAAAGGGACCCAAATCCTTTATTCCTTCCTCTCCCAATTTCTCTGTGTTAACTGATAATATAAATTTTTATGCTTTTTTAATCTTTGTGGAATTAATGAGTATAATACAATGTTGGCTTTTAATAATGTTACCCTCAACTGATTTTTTTTTCTGTAATTCAATGTACCTTGAAAGAAAAAATTCCCCTTGCATCAAGGTCCCCAAAAGAATATTAAGAATATAGATGAACATTCAAACCTCATTGAAAATGTACATAAACTTCTTTGCAGAACTTAGTTTTTAATAGAGAAAAAAGTCTTCTCACTATAAGAGATATCTATTGTATTCAGAAGGATACATATCTAATAAGCATCTTATCTACTAAGATAAAATGAATTTGGCTAGCACCTAAATGCATTTAGATAACTTCCCAGGCCAAGTAAAACATTATTTTTTAATTTAAATTTTACTTAGTTAACATACAGCTTAACATTCATTTTGGAGTAGATACCAGTGATTTATCACTTACGTACAAAACCCAGTGGTCATCTCAACAAGCACCCTCCTAATACCCATCTAGTCCATCTCCCGCCTAACTCCCTTCATTAACCCTCAATTTGACTAAAACATTATTTAAAAGGAAATGACTAACAGAATTTGCTCTGTGAAGTCATACTTTAACATACTTATAAATGTATTAAAATTACATATTAAACCAGACTGAAGTTAAAATAGTTTCTCTTGAAGCAAAAAAAAACTTACTAAAAAATAAAACAAGGAGATACTCTCTTTTTTGACCTGCTTCTCCCTGTGCATAATCCCTTGTTGATCTCACAATAGTCTATACTTCCAAGTCTGAAAGTCAGCCAATAGGCAGGTATTTATTAAATACTAATTGGGTACAGAAGCCAATTCTCAGAACTGTGGGGAAATAAGGAAAGCAATATAAGACCTGGTCCCAGCCCTCTAAGAGCTTCACCTGGAAAAACAAAAACCCACCCTCTATTTCTTATAGTCTCTAATGGCAAAATTCTTTTTAAGTTCAACAGCAGATCAGGTCTTTGACTCTCAATGGAAAACAGGTTAATGGAGTTCCAGAGAACCAGTCAAGACAAACCTAGTAAACCTACAATGTTACAGCTGGACATGATCTCAACCCCCAGCTTCCTTCTGCACAAAGAGAATTTTAAGGGAAAAGATATATCATATAGTTTGCAATTTATATTTTTTATAAACTGCACATTATTTACTAAATTAACCAGCAAGTTGTTCTAGGCATTGTCCTTTCTTTCTAGAAAGGAATCCTAGAAATACCTAAGGAAGTGAACAATCTAAAAACACAAAGAAAAAACATAAGCTGAAAATGTGGGAGACTTCTTAAAAATGAACCCAATAGTCTTTTGAGTACCATTAAGCCATATGACATAAGCAATGGTCAATTTTTTGGTATGGTATATACCAGTAACAATAAATTGGTCTTTTTTTTTTTTCTTCAGAAAACCATTGGCACAAAACTCCCTAAATAATTTTAAATAGTTATTGATACTTTAATGGGAAAACAGAAGTTATTGTACAATGTATTTTAGCATATGCATGTTATGTTTTGTTGTTTGTTTTATATGGACATGAGTGATGTATAAGGTTGAACCACGATATAACTGTGGGACTAGGCAAGATGAAGAAGCATACAAAAAGAAGAGAAATAAGAAATGAGCCATGGTTTTAAGACCAGATGTTTGTATTTGAGCTAGTATATTCTTACAACATAATACATCATGAAAGATTCTTCTAGGAGGCAAGACATATTTGGAGGGGTAATATAACCTCGAGCAAACAATAAACCGTGATATGGCAAATTTACTTCCTTATCTATATTTTAGGTCTTTTTTGTACAATGTGAGAATAAATTTAGTGGATTCTATTTAGGGGTACTCTTACTAGTGGATCCACAAAACACAACTTGTCACAAAGGTAGAATAAACATCAAATATCTACTGTACAAACTGTACTAAAAGCATTCACCTCCCTATTACTTGGAGCACTTATAACAACAGTATCAACTGTCTTGATTTGATCTTTGACTTACTCAAGATTACTACTACTCTTGGAATGGTTATTTAACTTTATAGGGTTTTTTTGAAAAGATTAAATATGATGTGGTATATAATGTACTTAACATACAGCAACTGCTCAATAAATATTACAGAAAGAGACAAGAAGAGAGAGGTAGGTGATGAGGATGAGACAGAAAGATGAATAGGAGAGTGCTTTTAGTCAATGTTTACTTTCAAAATTAGGCTTATATTACATGGAATCACAAGGATGTTGATACATGTGTGAAGTCATAGCTTAAATTTAGTGATTTTAAGTTAAAACCTTAGAGGTGTTGGTTGATTTCATAACTATGCCTGGAAATCCTGTTGAGTAGAAATGCTGTCTGATTATCTTCTCTTTGTTCTTAAATTAGGGCACTCTCATTTTACAGTGTTGAAACTTACAATATGAAATCAGCATCTTTCATTGTTCTGAACATTTATTTTTCAAATCAAATTCATTTTTTGGTTGGGTAGGTTCTAGCAGTGATATTAGACAAAGTCTCAATGTATTAAAACTGTCAGGAATAAATAATTCATGTACAATTTAGAGCAAAATAATCTAGATAAATACTTTTGCTTCCAGTTATTACAGAATAACTATTACAGATTTGCTTCCTGCTAAAGATAATTCTAACACTGGACAAAGTACATAAAGCAATTGTTTTTAAGAACTTTTTTTGATGTTTATTTGTTTTTTTAGAGGACAGAACACCAGTGGGGAGGAGCAGAGAAAGAGAGACACAGAATTCAAAGCAAGCTCCAGGCTCTGAGCTGTCAGCACAGAGCCTAATGCAGGTCTCAAACTCACTGACCACGAGAACATGACCTGAGCTGAAGTTGGATACTTAACCATCTGAGCCACCCAGTCACCCCAGCTCTTTTAAGACTTTGAACAGCAAATGGTACAGGGCTGTTTTCATTGAGAGGAGGGAAACACACAAAGTGAGGACAAATGGAGACTGGCAATCTCACTGAGCTAAGGAAACAATGAGTGGAGTTCCAGAGGGCTAAAGTGACTGAAATTGGTAGGGGTAGGTAATAGAAAGAAGAATCCACATAGAAAAAGTGAGGCTCACAAGAAAAGCATTTTTTGTACTCTTGGCCCCCAAAATTATATTTTACCTGCTCTCTGAGTATCCTTTTGCCCAGTCCAATTGACACATAAAATTAAATATCACAGGGGCGCCTGGGTGGCTCATTCGGTTAAGCGTCCGACTTCAGCTCAGGTCATGATCTCACGGTTCATGGGTTCAAGCCCCGCATCAGGCTCTGTGCTGACAGCTAGCTCAGGGCCTGTAGCCTGTTTCAAATTCTATGTCTCCCTCTCTCTCTGACTCTCCCCTGACCATGCTGTCTCTCTCTCAGAAATAAAAAAAATTTTAAAAAAATAATTAACCATCACAGGCCTTCTCTGTGACTCCTCTACTCAGAGATGAAGTTATTCCAGGTCAGAAAACCATGCAGGGACTACAGAGGTAAAAAATTTGGAAAGTTCTTTTACCAGGGTGCCGAGGTGGCTCAGTCAGTTATGCATCTGACTCTTGATTTGGGCTCAGGTCATGATCACAAGGTTGTGGGATCAAGCCCCACATTGGGCTCTGAACTGAGCATAGAGCCTGTTTAAGATTCTTTCTCTCTCTCTCTCCTTCTCTCTCCTCCTCTCTCCTCCTTCCCCCACCCTTTCCACTGTGCTTTCTCTCTCTCTTTCTAAAATAAAAGAAAGAAAGCACTTTTACCAGCATTTCACCTTATACACTCAGCGATCTTGTAAAGTCCATTTCACAGATGAGGGAGCTGAAGCTCAGAGGGATTGGTAGGTCTTTCCACATGGTCATAACAAGAACTCCAGTCTTGTGGTTCTGATTCACTTCTTTCATTACGCCCGCATGGCGTTGGGGTGAGGAAAGCAATGAGATTAGTAACCAAGCTGGTAGAAGGAGGAGTCTTGGGCAGACCACGAAAATGCAGCCATGAGCAGTTACTGGGATGCCCTGTGTGAACTGTATCAGGGGAGAGAGTAGACTTGGTATTTCAGACCTATGACAGGAACCTGTATCTGGAACCATCATGTCTCTTTTCTTTTAAAATGCATTTAAACATTTCTACTCACTAACAACTGGGCCTTTGTATGTGTTAATTTTTAACTTGCATAAATTAGAGGAAAACCTTGCAATATTCTTTCTATTAAACTCTAGGATCATCCTAAAGCGGAGGAAGGTAAGCCAAACTTCATCATATCGGGCTGAGTTTTAAAAGATTTCAAGACCGTGCTCCCTGGGATTTGCTTGGCTATGCACTACCATCCTTCTCTAATATGCTTGTGTAATTATTATACGGATTATTGATTTCACAGGATTCATATTCTCTGCAATTTCTCATTGATTAGTCCGGGGTTGATATTATTGAAGGCTGAACAAGGACCTCCAGGAATTGAAGAAGCACAAAAATGAATGCAATTCTGGATTTCATTGTATGCACTGAGCCTGACAAGGTAACTTTGCTAACATTTGTGAGTGGCAATTCCTAAGTACCAGCACAAAGCTGGGAAGTTTCTGGCAATTTTAAGAAAGATTTTTAAGTTCAATAATAAAAGTTTATTGAATGCACCTCTGATTACCTTGTCCTGCCCTTTTTTATGGGCTTGGTTGTTTTGCTAAATTAGGTTTGAGGTTTACTTGCTTTGTTATAGCACCACGTTAATGAGGCCAAAATGTCAGTCTCCATCTCTGTGGTAACAAACTGCACCCCTAACCTCCAGGAGTTTCCCTGGTAGATGAAAGCAAAGAGGATATTTCCACAAAACTAGAAATACAAGTTTAGGGCCTGAACACTGAGACGGGCATCACTTCCATTTATACAAAATAGCAAATTGTTCCCCTCTGTTAAAAAAGAAAAACTCAAAGGAAATTATTAGTATCATAGAAGAAATGAAGATGGGGCGCCTGGGTGGCTTAGTCGGTTAAGCGTCCGACTTTCGCTTAGGTCATGATCTCGCGGTTCGTGGGTTCAAGCCCCGCGTCGGGCTCTGTGCTGACTGCCAGCTCGGAGCCTGGAGCCTGTTTCAGTCTGTGACTCCCTCTCTCTCTGACCCTCCCCTGCTCACGCTGTCTCTCTCTCTCCTAGAAATAAATAAAACATTAAAAAAATATATTAAAAAAAAAAAAAGAAATGAAGTTGCACAAAACCAAGAATTCGAAGGTCCAAAAATGATTAACAGAGAACCAAACCCATCATGTAAAAGATGGAAATTTTCAGCCATTTGGCTTGAGTTGCCCCAGTAATTACTCAGCATAAATGTGCTAAACAGTCCAGGTTGCACATCGAGTAATTAAAATCTGATTAATTCTTATCAGGGTAGCAAAGGGTGCTGCTTTTTACCCCACAAACAAATTGGCAATGCACCTGAACATTAAATTTAATTTGTCATTTTGCACATTTCGCTGGCTCTTTTATAATATACTTAAAAGCACATTTGCCACTCTGTCCTTTTTGACATCAGTTCTTTCTACTCTATGTACATTAGGTAAATGCTAAAATGTAGAAAGGACAAAGCGCTCTTAAAATTCTCTCATTTAAGAACATCACAATGAACTAATTGTGATTCAAGATATCAACATTGCTTCTTGGCAGTCGCTACCAGCACAAAATAATAAAATGTGAATGAACAAATTACTGTTTAAACAGCAATACTTTTGATAATTAGCAGATATACTGAGGGATAAATATGGGGGAAATCTGAAAAAGGAAAAAGGGGATTTAAATTTAAATAGGTTTTTTAATGTTTCCCCCATTGTGCAAAAGTCCATCTTTAATTCATATTACAGTGAGTAATTTGTAATGCTGTGTCAAAATAGATATGCAAAAAGGATATGCATTTGAATTTTAAATCTGATCCCTAAGTTTGAATTTAATATAGAACCCTAACTGAGTCCTGTATGTGGAAGAGGAATTTTGAATGTGTTTTGAATGTCACAAGGATCAGCAATCATGCACAGTGTTATCATTGTTCATTATCTACCATGACTTGTGAAAGGAACATGAAATGGCTTTAATCATTATTTTCTACTACTAATAATATACTTTCAATGTAAATTTCACCATTTTCTAAATATCTGGCAGAAGGAACTTCTCCTTCATTGTACCTACAAACCACCCCTTCTCCTTCATTCTTGATTTGCAGCTGGAGGCTTTAGTGACTGATGTTTATGATAAAATGAATCTCCCCCAAAGGAAAGATTTAGACCTTCTGACATTAAAGAAAACTTGAACTTGATCCCAAGCCCAAATTGCTAGAATCATGAAATCACTGAAACTCAAGGGACCTCAGGAGTCATCTAATCCTCCCCTCATTTATCAGATAGAGTAATAAAGTCCCATTTGGTAGCTTGATTTGTCCAAGGTTACCTGTCTCATTAAGGGCACATAGGGAAATGGAAGCCAGAGCTCCTGACTTCAGGCTAAGTGTTCTCCCCAATGCACACAATGAACAGAATAATAGCACCTCTAGAAGCCAAAGCTTTGAGATCAAACAGAAGTCGGTTTGAAACATGATTCTACCAATTATTGCTTTAATTCTACATTTGAAAAATGCATAAAGTCTGTAATGATGCAGACTTTTTCACATCACTGTGAGGATTAAAGTGATATAAAGCATGAGGCCCTGGGTGGTTTAGTGGGTTAGGCTCAGGTCATGATCTCACAGTTAGTGAGTTCAAGCCCTGCATCACTCTGCACTGACAATGTGGAGCCTGCTTGGGATTCTCTCTCTCTCCGTCTTTCTCTCTCTCTCTCTCTGCCCTTCCCCTGCTCACATGCACTTTCTCTTTCTCTCTCAAAATAAATAACTAAAAATATTTTTAAAATAAAATGATATAATGCACATAAGGTATATATCCCTAGGCCTGGCCAAAAAAAAAAAAAAAAGGAAGTAGTCAATAAATATTAACAATGGATATTATTATTAACTCATGTTGCCTAAATAAGAACTTTTGTTCAGATAAATAACTTACTGTCTCCCACTCTCCCTTTCCATATATACATGTACATGCTTCCATATATACATATACATGCTTACACACTTGTAAAGCCTGACAGTGCAATAGGACCTTGCCGACTTATCTCTTGAACCCTAGTGATAACAAACACGACCCCATGTGAGACTCGAGGAAAGCTGCCACAGCATGGTGACCGTTTTCAGTTCTCCTGCATTGATGCAGCCACTTATAAACCACAATGGAATGTATCATCGTGCTTCAACATTAAACAACCCTGTGCCACAGGCAGAGGAGACACTTTTACATCTATCTAAAAGTGAAGCAAATGGAGACTCAGAGAGGTAATAAGTGACTTGCCTGAGGTTATACAGTTGGCTCAGGACCAGTGCTCTGCCTTTGATATCTCACTCTGGATGCTTCAGCAAAGGAAACTCAAGAGATTCAAAGAAACCAACATCACTTAATGCAAGTCAGAGCTTCACCAATGTGTTTTCTACTACCTAAAAGGATCCCAGTAATCTTACTTGCCTGCCCACCCAAACTGCCTGCACAAACCCCTTCCCTTTAGCACAACTGGAGAATGAACAAACATGGTGATGGGATAAGACAAGGGAGCTGGTGGTCTTTACCCAATCCAATGTTGTGTGTGTGCATGTGTGTGAGTGTGAACACATGTATGAGTAGTCAAGGGGGAAGGAGAGAAGGTGGAGAGAGACATATTGTCTAGGAAGGCTGATTGCTTAACTAGAAAAGTTCAGCTTGTCAGTACCAGGACAAGAGTCCTAAGTAGGGCTAAGCAGCTATAGCCTAAAGACTGGAGCTAGAATAAGGAGGTCACTGTGGCAGTGGCCATCTAGAAGGGGCCATAAACCCTCATTAGAGATGCAGATGAGTGTATCCTCCAGAACCTTCCCAAATGAGAACACAGTATGTGCTGAGTAATTTCAGAATCTCTTGGGATGTGGGACTCCAGGAGGATCTTTGCTCCAGTGTTGCTCTATTAATCTGAACTTTTGGGGGTTTAAATAAGATGGTCATACAATTTATCCTCTCAATCAGAATACTTCTGAGAGTGAAAGTGCACTATTCATAACTATGTTGAGATAATAAGTATAAATTAGGGCTGTACCAAACAAATGACATATGCTCACCCTTGTTTTAGGTGTTGAAAATTAAATCAAACTGGCTGAATCAAAAGGGTATTTATTGGTGCCAATGTTTGAAAAGTCCAGTGGTAAGTCTGGCTTCAAGGATGCCAGGACCTCGTGATTTCTTCAAGATTCAGCCTCTCTTTCCATCTCCTATCTCATGGTGGCCCCTAGCACCTCCAGGCTTACATTGTACATTGTAGTGACATCCTCTTTGCCTTCCCAACACTCTACCAAAGTGCCAGAACAGGGTTTCACTGGCCTACTTGGATCACAAGCCCATCCTTGATACAGTCACTATAGCCATGAGGAAATGGAATAGACTGATTGGTCAAACCCAGATCATAAACTATTTCTGGATTTGAGGGTAAGGGAGAAGAATCATCCACCCAAACCACTTGGGCCAAGCTCAGGCAAGAGATGATTCCCCAAGAGAAAAGCAAGACATAAAGTTGGAAGAAAGAGATTCTACTGGGAAGGACTTTTGTTTGG
Organism: Hyaena hyaena; assembly: GCF_003009895.1. Lineage (NCBI taxonomy): Eukaryota > Metazoa > Chordata > Mammalia > Carnivora > Hyaenidae > Hyaena > Hyaena hyaena. Next base: position 186,390 of record NW_024081313.1, on the reverse strand, counting down.
TTAATAATAGACAACATTTTTTACAGGATCCCTATGTGCTAGGTCTCATGTTAATGGTGCCATATGGATTATCCTATTTAAACTTCAAAACAATTCTATAAACTAACTACTACTATTATATGTATATTATAGATGAGGTAACTGTGATATATAGAACTTAAGTAACTTGTCCAAAGTCATAGACCAGGACATAAAAAGCCAAGATTGAAAGCCAGGCAGTCAGATTCTAGAGTCAATACTCTTAGCTCTTACCCCAGGTGCCATCCCATGCAGAGTGTGGCAAGCACATTGTGTCAGGTATTGTAATTGAAGAGAAAAACTTCAGAGCTACCACCAGTGGCCCTCTACTTCCAACATTTTCACAGCTGTAAATAAATGTTGAATGATTAGTTGAAATGACTAGTGTGAAGCTATGCTCAAAAATTTTCCTGCACAGAGCATCACACTATTGGCCTTCCCATGACACTTGCAGGTTTTGGTTCAACTCTGAGTGGATTAGAAGAAAGAACCTAAAGCCAGTCAATAGAAGCATCCTCTCTATTCATTTATAGCCCCCAAGACCTGATACAAATTACTTCAGTAATTTTGACAGAGTCCCAAATCCCTGCAGCCAGCTAGCTTCTTGGGCTAAGAGAAACTGAAAGTAGCTTTATCGTTCTGGCTCTATCTGCATCTCTAGAATCCCAGCAGGAAAGTCACTCAATAGAACTGAGAAGGTATGCTCCCACAGTGGGTCCAATGAATTCAAGAAGCCTTCTATTGACAAACCACATCAAAAAATTTCACTTCAAAGATGGAGGTGTTAAGTGAGGAAAAGGGACCCTTACAGACTACTTTTTTTATAGCAAAGAATTTCTAGTTACAGTTATGCAAAAGCCCCTTTAAAGATTCCAGAAATAATCTTGTTGCATTGATATGGAGCACTATTAGGGAACTTTTAATGCAAGTGTATTTAAATATATTGTCCATGTTTACTTACACATTCCTAAATTAGACCCGAATACCTAGCTGATAGATACATAGTACAAAACAGCTTGTTTATAACAGGAAAATTGTTCAATCTATCTTCCTTTAAAACTGAGCCTCCACAGCCTTGATTTATTGGTGTGGCGGTTCAGGAAATTTGTCCCATATAGAGTTATAGGGAATCACTTTCATTTGTATGCTAACTGCTTTTGATTTTTTTTTTCTTAGCATCGTCAGTGGCCTTGATGATTGATTTTCAGTCTAGCTAAACCAGTTCGTATTATACATATTCCCCAGTAGGAAAGAGATTAGCTTAGCAGACAGTATACTTCATGGCACAAAAAAGCTCTGGTTCATTCCACTGACATCTGAAACTTTCCAAGGAATATGCCACATGAGCAAAGCTTGTGGGCTTCTGAAGAAAATACTATAACAACAACCCAAAAAAGAAAAGATAGTAATTCTTTATTGAAGTGATACATACACTCACAGTAAAGGCACACACAATAGCTACACAATTACTCAGGAATTTAGGCTTTGGGATCAAGACTCTGGGTTTTGAATCCTGCTACCACCACTCACCACTTATGGGACCCTAGGCAAGTACATAACTTCCCTAAACCTGTTTCCACATCCAAAAGTCAGAGCCACTAACAATATGAGCAACGTTGATACATGTGTAACACATTTAGTTCTTGGCTCAGAGAAAGCCCTCAGTAAATATTAGTTGTTGTGGTTGTTATGGTTGTTGTTGTTAGAGCTACAAAGGAAATAAACACAAAGATGTCTCTCTGGCCACCAAATACCTAATAACATAAAGGGAATGGAATATAGAACCATCCAAACAAGATCAAGAATTTCTTTTTTTTTTTCTTAAATAGTTTATTGTCAAGTTGGTTTCCATATAACATCCAGTGCTCATCCCAACAAGTGCCCTCCTCCATGCCTATCCCCTCTTCCCCTCTCCCCCACCCTCATCAGCCCTCAGTTTGTTCTCAGCATTCAAGAGTCTCTCATGGTTTGCCTCCCTCCCTCTCCCCCACTATTTTCCCCCTTCTTCTCCCCCATGGTCCTCCATTAAGTTCCTCCTAATCCACCTATATGTGCAA